>NC_080379.1:140075674-140375674 GCF_014773155.1 Arachis stenosperma | reverse complement strand
TCATAAGAACATAACTAACCTTTTTTACTCATCTTTGCAGTATAAGTTCAAAATATCTTTTTTCTCTCTCTATTTCCACTACCTGGTCTTAACACAATAGAAATTGACTTGGGAAGAAACACCGTGATTTAAGACACCAAGGTATCACTCAAGCAGTTACGACTCATCCACACCGACTTTCATCAAATCTGAGCCACATATTCATACCATAAAGAGAAGTTAAATAATCTAATGGTAAGGGATTTCTTGACATTCGCATTACGTGTCATGTCACTTAAATTACAATCGGTGCATGAAAGAAAACTCCCAGTTTTTTCAAAATTTTTTGCATTAATAAATGGAGCCAGCTTGAACTTGGAGGCTCACCTACCATATACATCAGTGATCGAGTTATACACTCATATTCAATAAGCTCAACCCATCTCCTCGTCCCAAGGACAGGTCAAGCTTGGGGGCTATAAGCTGGACGTTATACCTTGGCCACTGACCCCTAAAAACTCAGCCACAATGTTAACAACTATATCACATATAACCAAACTATACTGAAGAAGAATGGAAAATCAAATACAAAAGAAAAAGTTACAAAAGATCCTCAGCAAATTTCTCGGACAATCAAAACCATGCGAGCTAGCCCACCTTTACTCATTATATAAGGAAGGCAGAATGAACAAAAAGGGATAGAATAGAAAAAGATACAAAGAGAAAGATTTAGATATTATTATTGTACTTAATATTCATCACACTGACTTGAGTGTTGGAGTACATTTTGTAGGTACCCACCTCACCGTGTTCTATGGAGGTTGACGTATAATTCTTCTGGAGGAAGACCTACGTCTACTAAAGGGCAGCATACTTCGGCTATTAACTCAAGGATGAAACAAAATCCAAAGTCATGCCAATCTCTGTGGTTTCCCTCATGCTCTCTTTCTCTAATCTCTACAACCCTCTCCTCCAATGGTTCCACTCCCACCCTTCACCTTCTTAACTTATCATCTTTGGAATCTTCTCCGGCTGGACCCAAAATCTCATCACCCACCTCAACATTTGCAGAATCGTCTTCTCCCCTTCTAGATCCTTTTCTCTCTCTACTATGGTGGCAATAAAGCTTCTTCTTTCCTTGAAATTCTTCCTTTGCAAGAACCCAATGAAAGGCTCTAGCTCTGTCTCCTGTTCCTGGTTACCTCTGTTGTCAATATTGTTGCTGTTCATGCATCGGTTTGAACTATAAATGACCGGATTGGCCGATCTCTTAGAAGGTTGGCCCATGACTGACCTCTTAGAAGGTTGGCCCATGACCAACCTCTTGGAAGGTTGGCCCATTACCGACCTCTTCTCAAAGAGCTCGGCCAAATCACCATAAGAGGCCCAAGTAGGCCCAAACGAAGGGACACAACCCAAATCTAAAGGCGGCAAAGCCTAAAGAAAGATAAGGCGGTTCCCCTTAAAGATAAGATGACTTCACTCAAAGATAAGATAAGATAACTATCTTATCTCCAGAAAGGTCACTCCACACTATTATAAATACACTGGGACACCCAGGTATAACTCATACTCTGATTCTACTAAAAACCTGCTTAATACCCTTGCTAACTTAAGCATTAGAGTCCCTTGCAGGTACCACCACCCTTCGGTGATGAAGGATCAGCACCACTGTTCCGAGGGTTACCTGAAACTGTAGGTCGATTTCGGACGAGATCTTCTGTACCGGTCGGAGCTGTCGTGTCCGACTTGTTAGATGGAGTGATGGTGCTGATCCTTCATTATCAGAGGGTGGTGGTACCTGCAAGGGACTCCGATGCTTAAGTTAGCAAGGGTATTAAGCTGGTTTTTTTAGTAGGATCAGAGTATGAGTTATACTTGGGTGCTCTAGTGTATTTATAATGGTGTAGAGCGACCTTTCTTAGATAAGATAAGTTAGTTATCTTATCTTATCTTTATCTTCGAGCGAGGTCATCTTATCTTTAAAGGAACCACCTTTATCTCTATAGGCTTGGTTTGCCCTTGGATTCGGATCGTGTTCCTTTTTTTTGGGCCCTTTATTGGGCTTTCCTGGTAATTTGGCTGAGCTCTTTGAGAAGAGGTCGGATTGTCCTGACCTGAAGAGGTCGGTCACTTTGTTGGTAGAACATCCCGGGTCGGATAGCTCGTCCCAGGGTATGAACAGTGCCCCTGCTCGAGCTCGATTTTTAAGGTCGAGTCTTTTAGTCTTACGACATCGATCCTTCTCCAGTGAAGCCGAGTTCGAGCATTTTATTGATTTCTTCTTGGTAGAGTTCTCCTTTGAATGCGGAACGTTTGCTTTCTTTTAAAGCGCGCGCTTTTACATTAGCGCTTTTGGCCTTGGGAACAAGCGATGGTTTAATCCCCTGATTAATTGTTTTTTAATTGCGCCGTTTCTCTTTAATCTTTCCCTTTTGAATTTTGATTCTTCAGAAAATAATAGTTTCTCTTCTCCGTAACTTCCCTTTTCTTTCTCTCTTTCTATTCGTGCTTGAAGTTTGCAGCTTTTTATTTTTCTTCCTGTGACGCTGCTTCGATAATTGTTCTATGCTTTCCTTTGTTTGTGAGAGGGCGACTCTCTGACTCCACTTCCTCCTTCCAATTTTGTTGAAGCTTTCAGTTTTTCTAGGTTGGTTTTTCTTTCCGTCTTTTTTTTACTTCCTCGTTGTTTTACCTCCTTCTTGAGAGAGTCTCGATCTTTTACTTTCAGAAAGTTTGAATCTTCTTTTGCTTGCTTGTGTCTGATTGTTTCTGCAATGTGCACTTTTTTAGGGCTTCCTTAATTTGCCTGATCTTTTGCCGTTCTTTTTTGATAGTTGCTGCTCTTAGGGCTTTGAGTTTTTGTTACTGCTCCTGATTGTGCCTTCTGGTTTGATACGAACTTTGTTTGATTCTGAGGAAGATACCATCTTTGGTCATTTTCTACTTGGCATGCTTTGATGCTTGACAATTCTACTTGCTGATAGACTGTTGGGTAAATGATGACGTTTTTATGATTTTGAAATGTTGTGGTTTGAAGGAGGGTTTTTTCCACTCGAGAGATGCCAGAATGTAAAAAATTTTCCTGTCTCCTCATTCCTTTGCTGCCTCCAAAGGATGCCCCTGGATCTTTTGGCATAAGTTCTGGGGTTTCCTTTTGTTTGATATGCCTGGTTTATTTATTTGTATGTTTTTATTGTTGAGTTGTATCCATTTATGGCCGAGCTGCTCTTCGCTGACTTGGCCGAGATATTTGATTAGTACTTCGAGTAGTTTTAGTAATCCATCTTTTCTTTGATTGTAGGACTAGTTGGCCATGTCTACTGACAAAAATATTGTAGAGACATCTTCCAAAGTTCTTGAGGGGATGTCCGACTGGTTGGACTCCCTTGTCTTAATGTGTGTTTCGGTGGTGAATGCTGAATTTTGTGTAGAGCTAAGAAAACATCATAGGGTTTGTGGTAGCGGTGCCCAGGAGAGGGATTATGAGCTTGTAGCGCCTGATTCTGACGAGAGGGTTTGCTTTCTAACTTCAGTCAAGGGGGAGCGTCCTTTCTTTTATGCATATGAATATTTCTTCAGCCAATTGAACATTACTTTTCCTTTTACTGTTTTTGAGCCTGATTTGTTGTGGTCGTGTAATGTTGCCCGTCCCAGCTTCATCCGAATTCCTGGGGCTTTGTCAAGATTTTTCAGTTGCTTTGTCATGAATTAGGCATCAAACCTTCTCAGACTCTTTTTCTTTATCTCTTTGTTTCGGCCAAGCCTGGGGCTTCTTCCAAAAAGAAAGCTTCTTGGGTTTCTTTTAGATCTGCTCAGGGACATAAAATTTTTGCCATGTATGATGAATCCTTTAAGGATTTTAAGAACTATTTCTTTAAGGTTCGAGATGTTGAGGGGGCCCGTCCCTTTTTTCTTGATGAAAATAATGAGCCTGCTTTTCCTCTGGAATGGCAAAAAGATGTGACAGTGTCTCGTTATACCTGGGAGATGCTTGACGAGGTTGAGCGGGCTTTTGTAATTGTTCTAGAGGACATATGGGGGGAACCTCCCATCTCGATACCAAAAAGTTTCTGGGGGACCCATCCCTAGTCCGAACTGTGTTGGGTACAGTCTGACTTGTTTTTTATCCGTTGTTTCTTTATTTTTGCTTCCTCTTATTCTGTGATTGTAATGTTTTACTGTGGTTGATTCTATTTTTCAAAGATGTCAAAAAATAATGACTCCATGAAGGCCTTCAAAAAGGCAAGGAAGGCTGCTGCTGCTCAAAACATATCGGCCAAGGCAGCAGGAGAGGGGTCTTCTCAAGTTCAAGTGAAGCCGCTCGTGTCGAGTTCACCCGGGCCAAGGAGGGTGATCCCTACTCCCCGGGTTCGTCTGGATGACCCTCCACAAACTTTGGCTGCTGCTTCTAGCGCTTCTCTTCCGAAAAAGCAAAAAACATCTAAGCCCTTTAACCTTGACGCCCCTGATTTTAATGCTGTTGAGTTTGTTGACCAGCAAATTGCCCCCTATGGAGGTCTTTCAGTGGATGATGTGTCCATTCTTCATCACTTGGAGTTCATAACTAAAAGTAGTGTGAAGATAGCTCATATGGGCGCGGCTCTTTTTCGGACTGCTCAGGGTATCCCGGTCCATGCTACCAAATCTTTCATGATGGAGGCTAAGTTGGAGTTTGATAGGATAAAAGGTTTGAAGGAGGAGCTGGAGGTAAAGTTGGCACAAGTGGAGAAAGAATTAGAGGGTGAAAAGACTAGTTCTGTGGCTTTGGCGACTTCTGTAAAGTTGGCCAAAGACACTGCGCTGAAACACAAGGAGAGCTATTGATAAACGAAATTTAGCATGCCGATTTAGAATTCAATGATGAATATGATCGTGAGTATAGTCTAATCGACACTTAAACTTCGCACCAAACAATCCTACAAACTATAACCGAGAGTACTAGTCTCCCGAGTCATCCTCCCTTGGAATTGCTAAAGTATGCATCTTATTGATTAGAAAACCTTGTTATGATTTCTTGAAGGTTTAGCAAAATAATAGGAAACAAACAATCAATCCTTAAAAGACTTGGCTTAGGGTTGGCATTAGAGATTCTATCCTTATAGTTCCTTCAATGATGACAACAATTAGGCCTTGCTTCATTTAGTTAACCCCTAGGCATAGAGGAAAGTCAAATGAGAGTAATCAACTTGAGCCACAAGTCCTAGCTTCACCTTATGGAAATCTAGCTTTAGTGCACTCCAAGTCAATTAGCAATCCCTAATTTCCAAATCAACAATTGACACAACTATTCAACTTCTTCTAATGGCCCAAACCCTATGCCAAGTAAGAAAATTCTACTCCATGGCTAGTGTTGACATTTTATCAAACATTTGATGAGCAAGAATGAAAGTCATAGTAAAAATGAGGAGAAAAATAGAATTAAAAGTATTGCAACACAAGGAACTAACAACAATTATCAAAGAACAACAATGAAAATCAAATTCTCAAGGAATTGATAAAATCCAAAACAACAAAGTTGAATCCTAGATCTATGAGAATTGAGCAATTACAAATACTACTTGAGATTGGAGAAGAAGATCTATGACATGAACAAAGTGAATTGAGAATTGTAATGGATCTCACCAAAGAGTGATTGAAAATTCAGAAATTGGATGAAGATGAACCCTAGTGAGAGCTTGGAATCTCTCTCTCCTTCTCCAAGAGTGTAACTAACTATCCCTCAAAAAATCTAAAATCTAGAAAATGAGCTAAAAGTCCCTTAACCCTTGTTCCTTTGGTCTTCTTAAGCTTTTCCTGCCAAGGCACTTCCCAAAGATGAGATCCCCCCAACTGCCTCCATGCCCAAGTCACGTGGCTCTAAAAAAAATCACATTCGAGCATCGGCGCGCACGTGCAATGTACGCGTGCGCGCCACTGGGGCGTCTTGTAATGTGCGCGGAGGCGTAATGTACGCGTGCGCGCCCATGAAGATCATGGCTTAGCCGCTACGCAAGCCGGCTCGTGGCTTGGCTCTTGGCTTCGACTTCTAGTTGCTCTATCCACGCGGACGCGTCAAGTGCGCGCACGCGCCCATGCTGAGATTTCCAAGGCTCAATTCTCATGCTCCCTTCCTTTGCACCCGTCCTCCTTCTCTCTTCCGGTCCATCCCTGCCCTATATTCTGAAACCACTTAACACACCAGTCACGGCATCGAATGGCACCAAGAGAAGATTAGAAATGTATCTAATTTAGTGCAAAATAAGCATGTTTTCATCCATGAGGCAAAATTAGGAAAGGAACACAAAGTCTTGTATTTTCATATGGAAAGCGTGTGGAATCATTGATAAAACCCCTGAAATCAACACAAGATAAACCCTCAAAATGGGGTTTATCAACCTCCCCACACTTAGATTCTAGCATGTCCTCATGCTTAGAGAAATGCAAAAGAAACGCAAAAGACCGAGGGAGCATAAAGGTATAAGACTCATGAAGTGCAACCTACTTATATGAATGCAACTATGACTAGTGCTATTATCTACTTGGTTAGGAACAAATCAACCTTCCTATGATATACGCAAGCATATGGGATACGATGGTGGTTAATATATAGGACTTACCAATTTTAAGCATCAAATGCAATATATGCAACCTTGCATGACGAATGCTCGTGAGAGCCGAGAATCAAGGAATTGAGCATCGAACCCTCACCGGAAGTGTTTGCACTCTAGTCGCTCGGTGTTTGGGGTTGATTCACTCAATTCTCCCCTAATCATGCTTTCCAAGATTTGTTTTTCTTCTAACAATCAACAATTATTCAATGCACGCATACAATTATCATGAGGTCTTTTCTTTAGGTTGTAATGGGGCTAGGGTTAAGGTAGGATGCATATTTGGTCAAGTGAGCTTGAAGTTTGAATCTTTGATAGGCTTAGATTTCCTACCTAACCTATGACATCCTATACAATTAAGTTCTAACCTAACTACCCATTCTTCACCTTTCCACATACTCATGCATTCCCTTTTCAATTCACAACACATATGCATTGACTTTTATTTAAGCATTACTTTGGGGGCATTTTGTCCCCTTTATTGCTTTTCTTTTTTTTCTTTCTTTCTCTATATACATTTTTTTTCTTTTCCCCTTTTTTTTCTTTCTTACTTTTATTTCTTTTTTTTTTCATTTTTCTTTTTCTTTCAAACTACATACAAGAACATCAATGCATAAGGTCTATATATTTAATCAATACATGAGTATGTACCCAATTCCCCAATATAAAAATACAAAACACAAATACCCTTTTATCCCAACCAATGTCCCAAAGGTTTCCCACTCTTGAATGACACTCACACTCACTAGCCTAAGCCAATCAAAGATCCAAATAAAGGACATTCATTATTTTCCGCTTTAAGGCTTGTAATGTGCTAAATTAAAGAACAAGTGGGTTAAGCGTAGGCTCAAAATCGGCTAACAAAGGAGAGTAAAAGGTAAGGCTATCTGGATAAGTGAGCTAATAAAATGATGGCCTCAATCATATAAATGCATGAATACACAAAATAATAGACATAAAGAATCAAACAAATCAAAGATTACAATCATAGAAAGAGAATAATGCACACAAGAATGGAAAAATAAGTGGTTATAAGATGTAACCACACCAATAGGCTCAAAACTCGCAAGCTTGTGTTCTTAGCTCAAAAACCATGTTCCAAAATACATTCTTTCAAGCAAGTTCAACAAAAAAATTTTTTCAAATTGGTAGGTTGCCCCAAAGTATTGGTTTCCCAAAAAAGAGTTTCATTGTTCCAACCAAGTAAATTTATCATGCAAATGGTATCAAATAAGACCTAATCATGCAACCTATCCTAATTACAAAGGGGTTCGAAGAACGGAAATTTATTCGGGTGTTACCTGTGGAGATCGGTCGGCCGACCTCCCCACACTTAAAACTTAGCACGGTCCTCCGTGCTATAGGTTAGGCGCAATGGGTGGTCGAGTCCCGAGTGTCCCTCATCTCCAATGTCATCGCTATCTCCGCTTGAAGTTGCGGTGGATGTGGAGATATCTGGTTCCTCCATAGGTGGGGTGACTACGCTTAGAAGTTTCTTCACATGAGCATATCGGTGTTGGTTACGCCTTTCATAACGGTCCAACTTCATATGAAGGTCTTCAAGGCGTTGGGTGGCTGATTTTTGTGGTGTAGATGATGTGGTAGTGTTGCGAGTTGGTGTGGGTAGTCCAATGTCCTTGGTGAATTCCGGAGGCTTGAGGTACCTCTTGGTCGGAATAACATCGCCTTCGACCGGAATTGAGGTTCTCCTATCCTTAGCCTCTCGGTTGACGCCGGCCATTGCAACTAATTCGGTCACCATAGCGGGGAATGGTAGATTTCCCTTGGCATGAATGCGCCCCATGGATTGGCGAATGGCATGCGAAATGTCGACCGGTTTCTCGGTTAAGATGCACCATATCAATAATGCAAGCTCGACGGTAATGGATGACCCATGGGTGCTTGAGAGCACGTAGTGAGCTAGAATTTGGGCCCATGCCGTGGCTTCTTGAGTGAGGTGGCGAACATCTAAACCCTTTGGTCTTTGCTTTATGGTCCCCCGAATCCAATATGCGTCGGGTAAAGCAATTACGCGGAGGATCGCGCTCCAATCGAACGCACGGTCATCGCATGTAGTCAAGACTTCTTGGTAGGCATCATATCCATCCGTTAACGGCCCAATCCCAAGGACTTCTCGGATGGTTTCCACTGTGACTGACACTTGCTTCCGGCGCACAGATATTGATGTGAGAAGGGGTGAGTGGTAGTTGGAGTAGAATTCCACCACCCATGAGAGATTGGCCTCCTTTGGTTGCCTCAAGAGGAACCTCCATTGCCTCTGGTCAATGTGTGGCATCACAATCGAAGTGAGGTGAGCCGGTAGGACTAGAAGGGGCTCCGGGTGATAATTCCTTTCAATCATTCTTGAGTAAACAAGTTCGCAGTAGCGGTTAGGGAACTTATTTGAATCCTTTGGAGGGTTGTCCTTCTCTAGAACATCAACGGGGCCCTTAGCCTTCTTCAGGAGTGGCTTGGCCGTTAGTTCTTGGCGTGCTCTATTGGAAGCTGGCTTCTTCGAGGCTTTCCCTTTGTTCTTTTTGATGACCATCCTGTGATAGCAAAGAAAGGGAATAACATCAAACCCAAAGAAGCGTAATTGAATGCGATTATGCAATGAAAAGTTATGCCATAGAATATGGGTATCATTATTACATGACAGCTGCAACATGTAACTAAGATAACATGTGAAGAGCAAGGCAAATCATTTGCATGTGGTGCAAGGGTAGTTTAAGCATACAAGTAAGAAGTATGAGAAGCATACACCCTCAAATACCAAAAGTGGGATGCAAGTTATGAAAAGGTGAGTGGATGGATTGGAGAATGTGGGGATGCACCCAAAAGTGATTAGTTGAGAGGCAATTTAGTCAAAATGAGCTCAAAACTCAAGTATGCCTTTCGTCAAACACTTGGCGTGCATCCTTTTTGTAGTATGTGATTAGATGATGGTGAAAGCAATGTAACATTCCACAATCCATTATTAATGACTACAGTGCACAGTGGTTGTAAGAAAATTAAGCAACACATCTCATCTACCAATGCAAGAGAAGTTAGGACCCAAATGCCTATGAATAGTTAAATTGAAAAAAAAAATACAAAAACACCCCAAAGAAGTAACTAAAAAGAGGGAGGAGAAAAGGAAATAGACTACCTAAAAGAAAATGAAACTAAATGATTAAGAATCAAAAAGAGATAGGTGGAGTAAGAGGGTAGCTTAGTATAGTACCTTGAGAGATGGAAGAGGATATGGAAGAGGAAGTTGTAGAGTGGAGTGATGGAGAGTGGAGGGGTAATGTGGGGCCACCGGAGGTAGGTGGTAGGAGGTGGTTGACTGGAAGAAGAAATGGTAGTAGGTGGATGGGTAGTAAAAAGAGTGAGAAGAAGAGGGAAAGGAGAAGAAGAATGAAGGGGGCAAGTATGCTCCCTATTAAGTTGGCGTAGATCACCCGTGCGTGCGCGCACGGTGCGCGCTCGTGCAAGGGAGCGAGGTGGAGTGGGGGCGCGTGCGCGTACGTTGCGCGCACGCACCCATGCACTTGGGCTGGCAGCACAGGGGTGGCTTAGAGGTGGCACAACTCTCTGGACGAGGTACCAGAAGTTAGCTGCAGGGCTGTTAGCGCGTGCGCGCACGGTACTTGCGCGCATCAACGTGGTTATGCCCCAGGCATGAGATGGGCCTGGGGTGGGCTTAACTCTCTGTGGAGTGGCCTAGAGGGGGGTGCAGAATGAGGGACGCGTGCGCGGCCTAGGCGCGCGCGCGCACCTTGTGTTGCTAGCATATGGACGCGTGCGCGCCAGGTGCGCGCACGCGGCAGAGGTGCTGGGCCGGTGGCTTAGTGCGGGCCCGAGAGTGGCCTAACTCTCTGAAATATGTACCAGGAGTGCAAACGGGTGATCGACGCAGACGCGCACGGTACGCTAGCGCGTCGATCTGCAGATTTCACCCAAGCGCACGTACGCGCCATGTGCGCGCACGCGTAAGTGGCCTATGCCTCAGGCATGGTGCTGGCGTGGTGTGGGCGTAACTCTCGGGAAAATGTATGGAGGGGTGTTTTTCGCAACCCACGCATCCGCGCACGGTGCGCGTCCGCGTGGGTGGTCGTCAAATGCCTCAAGGGCGCGCACGCGCCAGGTGCGCGCACGCGCAGAAGGGTGCCTTTTCAAAAGTTTGCATGTTTTTGCACTACTTATAGCATTCCAACCCTCCAAACAGCCACTTAAGCACTATAGAAGGGCGTTTTAACTTGATAAACTACCAATGAACTCAACAAATGAAGCAGAGTTAGAATTGAAATCTAGCTAACAAACATGAAGTCAAGTGTTAAGCAAGTGTCAATCAAAGAATGATGCAATGGCTATGTACAAAGGAAGATCTTACCATGGTGGGGTGTCTCCCACCTAGCACTTTTGTTTACCGTCCTTAAGTTGGACTTTCACTAGCTCAAGGTTCTTGTTCAAGTGGTGCATCCCTCAAGAGGAATACTTCAAATTCCTTGGAGTTCTTTCTTTGCTCACCATGATACAATTTGAGACGGTGCCCATTTACCTTGAAAATGTCCGGACTTGATGGGTGGCGCAAGTGGTAGACCCCATAAGGTTCTACTTTCTCCACTTGGTAGGGTCCATCCCACCTTGATCTAAGCTTTCCGGGTAGTAATCTCAACCTTGAGTTGTAAAGAAGGACTAGTTCTCCGGGTCGGAATTCCCTTCTCCTAATGTTCTTGTCATGGATGGCTTTCATCTTTTCCTTGTAAAGTCTAAAGTTGTCATAAGCTTCTAATCTTAAGCATTCCAATTCCGCTAATTGAAGCTTTCTCTCTACTCCGGCTCCACCCAAGCTCATATTACATTCCTTTATGGCCCAATAAGCTTTGTGTTCGATTTCTACCGGTAAGTGGCATGCTTTACCATATACAAGCCTAAAGGGGCTCATGCCAATGGGTGTTTTGTAAGCCGTTCGATAAGCCCAAAGTGCATCAGAGAGTTTAGTGCTCCAATCCTTCCGATTCGGCTTCACAATCCTTTCCAACACATGTTTGATTTCCCGGTTAGAAACTTCGGCTTGGCCATTTGTCTGAGGGTGGTAAGCCGTGGCGACTTTGTGTATGATGCCATACTTTTTCATGAGGCCGTCCATTTTTTTGTTGCAAAAGTGGGATCCTTGTTCACTTATGATTGCTCTTGGGGAGCCAAAGCGACAAATGATATTGTTCCTCACAAAAGAATAAACAACATGAGCATCATCCGTTCGGGTGGGGATTGCCTCCACCCATTTTGACACATAATCGACGGCTAACAAGATGTAGAGAAAGCCATTGGAATTTGGAAATGGTCCCATGAAGTCGATTCCCTATACATCAAAGATTTCACAAAAAAGCATATTTTGTTGGGGGATTTCGTCCTTCTTAGAAATATTTCCAAACCGAATGCATTGGGGACAAGATTTGCAATAGAGAGAAGAATCTTTGAGAAGGGTTGGCCACCAAAATCCGCAATCAAGGACCTTTCTTGCCGTTCTTTGAGGGCCGTAGTGGCCACCTCCTTCGGAAGCATGGCAAGCGTCCATGATTGCTTGGAATTCGGTTTGAGGTATGCACCGTCGCACTATTTGGTCCGCTCCACACCTCCACAAATAGGGATCGTCCCAAACATAGTATTTGGATTCACTTTTCAGCTTATCCTTTTGGTGTTTGTTGAGATTGGGAGGGAAAGTGCGTGAAACCAAGTAGTTTGCTATTGGGGCATACCAAGGAACTACTTCCGAGATTGCGTGCAAAGCATCTAAAGAAAAGGAGTCATTGATAGGAGTGGTGTCGCCTTTTGTGTGTTCGAGGCGACTTAGATGGTCCGCCACTAGGTTTTGGGAACCACTCCTATCCTTGATCTCCAAGTCAAATTCTTGTAACAAAAGCACCCAACGAATTAATCTCGGTTTTGATTCCTTTTTGGCCAACAAATACTTTAGTGCCGCGTGATCCGAGTACACTACAACCTTGGAACCAAGAAGATAGGCTCGGAACTTGTCCAAAGCAAAAACAATAGCTAGGAGTTCCTTTTCGGTAGTAGTGTAGTTGGATTGGGCTCCGTCTAGTGTTTTGGAGGCATAAGCTATGACATAGGGAATCTTACCCTCGCGTTGTGCTAACGCGACTCCTATCGCATAATTCGAAGCATCACACATGATTTCAAATGGTTGAGTCCAATTTGGTCCTCGCACAATAGGAGCTTGTGTCAATGCTACTTTAAGTTTGTCATATGCTTCCATACATTCCTTGCTCAGCTCAAATTCAGTGTCCTTTTGTAGTAGTCGAGAGAGAGGTAAGGCCACCTTGCTAAAGTCTTTGATAAATCTCCAGTAGAATCCTGCATGTCCAAGAAAAGAGCGGACTTCCCTCTCGGAGGAGGGGTAAGGTAAAATAGATATGACATTTATTTTTGCTGGATCTACGGAGATGCCTTCTTTTGAGACTATGTGTCCCAAAACAATTCCTTGTTTGACCATGAAATGACATTTTTCAAAATTTAAGACAAGGTTTGTTTTGGTGCATCTCTCTAAGACTTTTTCAAGGTTACCTAAGCAATGCTCAAATGAATCACCGTACACACTAAAGTCGTCCATGAAAACTTCCATACATTGCTCTAGAAAGTCCGCAAATAAGCTCATCATGCATCTTTGAAACGTTGCCGGTGCATTGCATAGGCCAAATGGCATACGCTTGTAAGCATACGTTCCAAAGGGGCAAGTAAATGTGGTTTTTTTCTTGGTCCTCTAGAGCAATGTGAATTTGGAAGTATCCGGAGTAACCATCAAGAAAGCAATAATATGATTTACCGGCTAATCGATCAAGCATTTGATCAATGAATGGTAGTGGGAAGTGATCTTTTCTTGTGGCCGCATTCAACCTTCGGTAGTCTATGCATACTCTCCAAGAATTTTTCACTCTTGTTGCTATAAGTTCACCACTTTCGTTTTTGATTGTTGTCACCCCGGACTTCTTTGGCACTACTTGGACCGGGCTTACCCACTCGCTATCCGAGATAGGATAGATGATGTCCGCTTCAAGTAGCTTAGTGACTTCTTTTTTCACAACCTCAAGAATGGTTGGATTAAGTCTCCTTTGAGGTTGTCGGACCGGTCTTGCTCCTTTTTCAAGAAATATGCGGTGCTCGCATACTTGGGGGCTTATTCTCACTAGATCCGCCAAACTCCACCCAATTGCCCTTTTGTTTTTCCTCAATACATCTAGCAATTTTTCTTCTTGTTGAGGAGTTAACTCTTTTGCAATTATCACGGGGAGCTCTTGGGCTTCATCAAGATATGAGTACCTTAAGTGGGGTGGTAGTGGCTTCAATTCCATCTTTTTGTCATTCTTTGAAGTTTGAGTTTCCGGATGGTTTGTATGGTGTGTGGTGTTTAGTTTGCTTGGACCTTCATTTACTTCTTCAATCATGTATTTCTTATCTAACTTTGCAAGGTGCACTTCGGCAACCATGTTGTCAATTGGGTCACACCGAAATAGAGAGTGATTCTCCGGTGGATGCTTCATTGCTTCTTCTAGGCTAAAACTTACGACCCTCTCATCTATTTCAAATGAGTAGGTCCCTGAGTAGGCATCTAGCTTAAATCTAGAAGTTCTCAAAAATGGTCTTCCAAGTAGGATAGATGATGCTCTCTCGGTCTCGCTTGATGGCATTTCAAGGACATAGAAGTCGATCGGAAACACCAACCCTTTGATATTCACCAATACATCTTCTGCAACACCCGTCACGGTTATTATGCTTTTATCCGCTAGGACAAATCTTGCCGTCGACCTTTTTAGTGGTGGCAACTTCAATACCTGGTAGACGGAGAGCGGCATGATGCTAACACATGCTCCGAGGTCACACATACAATCTATAAATTGAACTCCATTAATGGTGCAAGTGACCATACAAGGGCCCGGATCATCACACTTCTCGGGCAATGCTCCTATTAAAGCGGAAATAGAACTCCCCAATGGGATGGTTTCCAATTCAAGAATTCTATCCTTGTTCATGCATAGATCTTTAAGGAATTTTGCATATCTAGGAACTTGATGGATAGCATCAAAGAGGGGGATGGTTACCTCAACTTTCTTGAACATTTCTACCATTTTGGGGTCGAGTTCTATGCGCTTTCTAGCTTTCTTTACAAGTGTTGGAAATGGGAGTGGTTGAGCAATTTCTTCTTCCAAGGTTCTCTTGGCCTTGGGGGTCTCCTTTGTTGGTTGGGCTTCATCCTCAACTATGACTTGTGGTGTCTCCTCTTCCATTACCTCTTCTATATCTATTCTCTTCTCCTCTTGGGCGGTTGTGATAGGGTTTGAGTCCTTTGCTTCCTTCTCTTTTAATTGTGTTCCGGATCTAAGGTTGATGGCATTTATGCCCCCCTTAGGATTTGGTTGAGGTTGAGAGGAAATGACGCTTTGGATTGGGGGTTGAGGAGTGGGATTTGATGGTGTATCCATGCGTGCAAGAAGAGGTTGTAGTGTAGAGGTGAGGCCGGTGAGACCGGAAGCAAGTGTGTTTTGTAGTTCCTTTTGGCCTTGGATGATGGTCCGGAGTGTTTCGTCTTGGTTGGAGGAGGTGGTTGCATATGTGAGTTGAGGAGTTTGTGATTGGTTGGGTGGTGGTCTTTGATGTGGTGGTTGGTATGTTTGGTAGTTTCTTTGTAGGTTTTGTTGGTTGTATGGTTGATTTTGTGAGTTGTATGGTCGGTTTTGTGAGAAATTTTGTGATTTGTTGCTCCATCTTTGACCTCCTCCATTGTTGTTGTTGTACCTATTCCCTTGTTGATGATTGTCTCTCCAATTTTGATTATGGTATCCACTCCCTTGATTGTAGCTTCCTCCTTGATAAGGGTGCCCTTGGTTAGGATTACCGCCTTGGTAGTACCCTTGATTTGGGCGGTCATAGAAATTATGGGTAGCCGCCAAGGTGTTATCTTCTTGAAGGCTCGGGCACTTGTCCGTGTAGTGGGAGTAGCAAGAACAAATGCCACACACTTTTTGAGGAACCAATTGTTGGTTGTGTTGTTGAGGTGGTGGGGAGTGTTGTTGGTATGATTGAGGTTGTTGTGGTTGTTGTTGGTTCAATTGAAGTTGCCTCAAGATGGATGTCATTTCGCTCAAGGATTGAGTTAGAGCGGTGGTTTCACTACTAGTTGATACCTCATTCACGGTTCTTGGGCGGTTGACTCTTCATCTCATATGTTGATTGGATTCAGCTAAGTCAATGATAAGTTGCCATGCCTCCTCCGCTGTTTTATATTTGGACAAAGAACCATTGCTAGAGGTGTCCAAGAGAGTTCTATCTTGCTCTCGCATCCCTTGACATATGTATCCAAGCAATACTTAAGTGTCAAGCATGTGATTAGGGCACGCGTCTAGTAGCTTACGAAACCGTTCCCAATACTCGTATAGGGGTTCCGTTTCACCTTGCACAATACAAGACATTTCCTTTCTTAGCCTATCCATCTTCTCCAGGGGCAAGAATTTATCCAAGAATCCTCTTCTAAGTAAGTCCCAATCGGAGGTGACTTCACTAGATAGAGTGTAGAACCATTCTTTAGCCTTGTCCTCAAGAGAGAAAGGGAAAGCAAACAACCATATAGCAACTTCATCGGATCCTTCCCGTCTAGTAGTTGAGCATATACGATGAAAGTCTTTGAGATGTCGAATAGGGTCTTGTGCGGGAAGCCCGTGAAACTTATGTAGGAGGTTGATCAAAGCGGTCTTCAATTCAAAGTTTGCATTCAAGTTGGGGTGAGTTACATGAAGGGGTTGAAGGATATAATCCGGTGCACCCGCTTCCTTGATGGTAACTCTCCTCGGAGCATCCATGGTGTTAGTACCTAAAACAAAAGAAGAGTTGTTAGTGATATTGATGGAAGTATGACTAATGCCTTCCTTGAGTGACGGTTCAATGTTCACTTTTAGTAAGGTGGTTGAGGTGGTGAAAATCTCTTCACCTTTCCCAAACTTTAGCCGCCTCCGAGCTTGTCTAATATGAAACAAAGTTCGTTCTATTTCCGGATCAAAGGGGACTAAGCTCGGATTCAGTTGTGAACGCATCATGCAATGAAGGGAAAATGAGATTCATGGTAACGATGAGGGGTTAGTCACTTGAACAATTTACAATGAAATGCAACTATGTACATATATACACACATTTATTCCAAACAATAACATGGCACACTAAGCAAATTCCCCGGCAATGGCGCCATTTTGATAAACGAAATTTAGCATGCCGATTTAGAATTCAATGATGAATATGATCGTGAGTATAGTCTAATCGACACTTAAACTTCGCAACAAACAATCCTACAAACTATAACCGAGAGTACTAGTCTCCCGAGTCGTCCTCCCTTGGAATTGCTAAAGTATGCATCTTATTGATTAGAAAACCTTGTTATGATTTCTTGAAGGTTTAGCAAAATAATAGGAAACAAACAATCAATCCTTAAAAGACTTGGCTTAGGGTTGGCATTAGAGATTCTATCCTTATAGTTCCTTCAATGATGACAACAATTAGGCCTTGCTTCATTTAGTTAACCCCTAGGCATAGAGGAAAGTCAAATGAGAGTAATCAACTTGAGCCACAAGTCCTAGCTTCACCTTATGGAAATCTAGCTTTAGTGCACTCCAAGTCAATTAGCAATCCCTAATTTCCAAATCAACAATTGACACAACTATTCAACTTCTTCTAATGGCCCAAACCCTATGCCAAGTAAGAAAATTCTACTCCATGGCTAGTGTTGACATTTTATCAAACATTTGATGAGCAAGAATGAAAGTCATAGTAAAAATGAGGAGAAAAATAGAATTAAAAGTATTGCAACACAAGGAACTAACAACAATTATCAAAGAACAACAATGAAAATCAAATTCTCAAGGAATTGATAAAATCCAAAACAACAAAGTTGAATCCTAGATCTATGAGAATTGAGCAATTACAAATACTACTTGAGATTGGAGAAGAAGATCTATGACATGAACAAAGTGAATTGAAAATTGTAATGGATCTCACCAAAGAGTGATTGAAAATTCAGAAATTGGACGAAGATGAACCCTAGTGAGAGCTTGGAATCTCTCTCTCCTTCTCCAAGAGTGTAACTAACTATCCCTCAAAAAATCTAAAATCTAGAAAATGAGCTAAAAGTCCCTTAACCCTTGTTCCTTTGGTTTTCTTAAGCTTTTCCCGCCAAGGCACTTCCCAAAGATGAGATCCCCCCAACTGCCTCCATGCCCAAGTCACGTGGCTCTAAAAAAAAATCACATTCGAGCATCGGCGCGCACGCGCAATGTACGCGTGCGCGCCACTAGGGCGTCTTGTAATGTGCGCGGAGGCGTAATGTACGCGTGCGCGCCCATGAAGATCATGGCTTAGCCGCTACGCAAGCCGGCTCGTGGCTTGGCTCTTGGCTTCGACTTCTAGTTGCTCTATCCACGCGAACGCGTCAAGTGCGTGCACGCGCCCATGCTGAGATTTCCAAGGCTCAATTCTCATGCTCCCTTCCTTTGCACCCGTCCTCCTTCTTTCTTCCGATCCATCCCTGCCCTATATTCTGAAACCACTTAACACACCGGTCACGGCATCGAATGGCACCAAGAGAAGATTAGAAATGTATCTAATTTAGTGCAAAATAAGCATGTTTTTATCCATGAGGTAAAATTAGGAAAGGAACACAAAGTCTTGTATTTTCATATGGAAAGCGTGTGGAATCATTGATAAAACCCCTGAAATCAACACAAGATAAACCCTCAAAATGGGGTTTATCAGCTATGTTTTGGCTTACAGAGAAATGGTGCGTCTCTGTGGTGAATTGGAAACTGCCCGAGATGATTATGCCGAGCTCCAGGGTCACCTCATGGGCAGTGTGGCTGCTGCTTATGAGAACTTAAAGGAACAGGTACGGGTTCTTGCACCCGAGCTCGCCCTTACCCTCTTTAGTCTTGACAACGTTGTGAGGGATGGTAAGATTGTTCCTGACGACCCTGATGAAGATGATGCTGAGCCTCTTCCTGCGCCTTCCACCAAGACTTCTGTCGTGCCGACTTCTTCAGCTCCTACAGCCAGAATTGAGTCGGAACCTGACTGTCAGATCTTGAACTGAGAGGATGGGATAGTGGATGCTGTGCCACTACAAACTCACCCTCCTTCGCCCCATGTTGATGCCGCTACTGGGAATCCTTTGGATCCTCTTTAGTTATTCTTGGTATTGTGTGTAGTTTGTGGGCTTTTGAACTTTCACTTTTGTAAATGGTATTTTGTTGACTGTTGACACTTTCTTAGTTGCTTGTTTAGCAACTTTATCTTGAAAAACAAAGTGGTTTTATGCTTTTTGGGATGACTTTTGGTGGCCTCTGAAGCTTGCTACTATTATAACTCTGTGTTTTTATATCATGTCTGTTTGCACTCGTCTTGGTACCTTTGTAGACTTTGGGAGTGTCAGAATCTGACCTGATTGGCTTGATTCCTTTGCCTGATGTTATTTTCAGCAATTTCAGGTCTTTGTAAGGAATTACGCTGTGGTTGCCTGATTTTGTCAGGTCGGTTTTTTCTACCAATTGCTGTTTGTAATCCTTTTTTTTGGACCTCATTTAGGTCTCTTTCAGGGGTTACTTTTGTAGCTTTATGTTTTGGGTTGATTTCGTCATGTCGGGCTCTTCTAAGTTATTTTTGTAATCCTCTTTCTTGGACCTTGTTTAGGTCTCTTTTCGGGATTACTCTTATAACTTCTTTGTGGGAGTCCGACTTCGTCATGTCGGGCTCTTCTAAGTTATTTTTGTAATCCTCTTTCTTGGACCTTGTTCAGGTCTCTTTCAGGAATTATTTTTATAACTTCTTTGTGGGAGTACGACTTCGTCATGTCGAGCTCTTCTAAGTTATTTTTGTAATCCTCTTTCTTGGACCTTGTTCAGGTCTCTTTCAGGGATTATTTCTATAACTTCTTTGTGGGAGTCCGAATTCGTCATGTCGGGCTCTTCTAAGTTATTTTTGTAATCCTCTTTCTTGGACCTTGTTCAGGTTTCTTTCAGGGATTACTTTTATAACTTCTTTGTAGGAGTCCGACTTTGTCCTGTTGGGCTCTTCTAAGTTATAGTAATCCTCTTTTATAGGGCTAGCCAAACCTTTTTCCAGGGCTTTACTTATAACTTCGGTTTTTGCGGCTGGTCCGACTTCTTTATGTCAGTCAGCCTTTAAGTTATTTTTTTAGCAATCCATTTTATTAGGACCTCGTCAGGTCCTTTCTATGGATCACTTTCTATAACTTCTTGCATTATTCTGTTTTCATCTTTGCCGATTTTATATAGATTGGGTTTAACCCTCGTTTGTCGACCTTTTGATGAATTTGGTTTTCATCTTTGGTCTTTATCGTGATCGCGTAGTGAATTTAATTTTCACTTTCTGCCGATCTGTAGCTTTATAATCGGGTGATGAATGTTTTAGATTAATGCAGCTTGAACATTTGTAGAAGACTTAGACAGATTTTATTCAAAAGCAAATGCAAATGTATACATGTGGGAGGTTTATCCTCTAAGTCGGGAGATCTGTAGGTCTTGGACTGGCGCCTCGTTAAAAAACCTTTTCAGGAAAAAGAGTGCGCTTTATCCTAAGATCCTTTATCATCCCTAGCTATAGTACCTTCTCAGGTTGCAGGTGTGCCATGACCTAGGAAGCTCTCACCCTTCGAGTTCGGACAGTCTGTAGTAGCCCTTTCCAAGTACTTCTATGACCTGGAAAGGTCCTTTCTAGTTTGCTGCCAACTTTCCTTCTCCAGGTCGGGCTGTTCCAATGTCATTTCAAATTAGGATGAGGTCGTTCTCAGCAAAAGCTCACTGTACTACCTTTTGATTGTATCTTACAGCCATTCGTCGTTTTAATACTTCTTCCCTAATCTGAGCTCTTTCTTGTACATCCGGAAGCAGGTCGAGTTCTTCCCTTTGAAGTTGGGAATTGGCTTCTTCACTATAGTGAATTACTCTAGGCGACCTTTCTTCAATCTCTACTAGGATCATTGCCTCCATTCCGTACGCTAATTGGAAGGGTGAGTCCCTTGTGGTAGAATGTGGCGTTGTTCGATATGCCCATAGGACTTGTGGGAGTTCCTCAGCCAAGGCTCCCTTTGCATCCTGTAGTCTCCGTTTCAGCCCAGCCAATATGACTTTGTTGGCAGCTTCGGCTTATCCATTGAACTATTGTTTTATATTCAAGTCAGCCGCTAGCTTTCTGAAGCCTGCATCTGTGAACTGGGTACCATTGTCTGTGGTAATGGAGTATGAAACTTGAACCTCGTGACAATGTTCCTATATAGGAATTTTTGACTTCTTTGAGCCGTGGCGTTAGTTAGGGGTTCTGTCTCGATCCACTTTGTGAAATAGTCTATCCCCACTATGAGGAATTTGACTTGTCCCGATCCCTGAGGGAAAGGCCCGAGAAGGTCGAGTCCCCATTTTGCGAACGGCCAAGGTGAGGTTACGCTGATGAGCTCCTCTGGTGGGGCGATGTGAAAGTTGGCATATTTCTGACATGATGGACATGTCTTTACGAACTCTGTGGCTTTCTTTTGTAGAGTTGGCCAATAAAACCCCGCGCGAAGTACTTTTTTGGTAAGTGCCTGTGCTCTTAGGTGATTGCCTGAAGAGAGAACTTTTGCGTGGTCTAGAATTCAGAATAAATTCTCGTTGCAAGTATAGCTTCTAAACCAACAAAAGTCCTTTCTTACAAATGTTTTGGTTGTTACAAGTAACAAACCCCTGATAAAATTGATAACTGAAGTATTTAAACCTCGGGTCGTCTTCTCGAGGAATTGCAGGGAGGTATGTTCTTATTATTGGTTATGAGTATTGTAAATTGGGGGTTTTGAAAGTAAGGAACAAGTATGTTAAATGATAAGAAAAATAAAATAGTAATGATAAAATAAACTCTTGGCAAGGTATTAGAATCGGAATTCCTATCCTAGTTATTATTATCAGGTGTGATGAGAATTGGGTTTTAATCCCACTTAGTTATCCTTTATTAAACAAGGGAAGGTCAAGTGGACTAATTAGCTTGATCCTCAAGTCCTAGTCAATCCCTGTGGGAAGACTAGCTTTAGAGCGATCTAGATCAATTAGAATCTGCCAATTTCAACCACTGCTGAGTTTGACAACTCAAGAGTCACCAATTAATCAACCAAAGCCATTAGTAAATAATTTAGATTAAAAATAGAGAAAAGCAATCATGAGTCTGAAATACCTCAAATTGTATTTAAATAATAAAATCATAACATGAATGGTCATTAAACAAATAAAAGAGAAAATAAATAGAAGAACATTGAACCTGAGATAAAAAAGAAATATTCCTAATTTCTAAAAATCCTAATCTTAAGAGAGAGGAGAGAACCTCTCTCTCTAAAAACTACATCTAAAATTATGAAAAGTAAATTATGAGTCTTTTCTTTCATTCCTCCACTTTGCAGCCTTTAATCTGTGTTTTCTGGGCTTGAAAATGGGCCGGAAATAGTCCAGAATTCGCTGGTTATGAAATCTGCCACACTGATTTTTGCAGATACGACGCGTCCGCATGGAGCACGCGTTCGCGTCGCCTATCTGTACGGCCATTATAGCAAATTATATATCAAATCGAAGCCCCGGACGTTAGCTTTCTAACGCAACTGGAACCGCATCATTTGGACATCTGTAGCTCAAGTTATGGTCGATTTAGTGCGAGAGGGTCAGGCTGACAACTTTGCAGTTCCTTCAATTTCTTGTATTCCTTCCACTTTTGCATGCTTCCTTTCCATCCTCTAAGCCATTCCTGCCATGTAATCCCTGAAATCACTTAACACACATATCACGGCATCTAATGGTAATAAGAGAGGATTAATATTAGCAAATATAAGGCCAAAGAAGCATGTTTTCAATCATAGCACAAAATCAGGAAGGAGAATGTAAAACCATGCAAATAGTATGAATAAGTGTGCAAAGTCTTGATAAAAACCACTCAATTAAATACAATATAAACCATAAAATAGTGGTTTATCAACCTCCCCACACTTAAACATTAGCATGTCCTAATGCTAAGCTCAAGATAAGCTATAAAGAAGTGAAGAGGAATGATAGAGAGTATGCAATGCAACCTATCTATGCGGATGCAACTACATGCAAAATGTTTCTACCTACTTGGTTAAAAGCAAATAAGTTCTCCAAGACCAAAATAATTCAAATTCCACTAATTCGAATCACACAATAAAAAGCAATTAAACTCGTAAGAAGATAGCTAATGAAAGCAGGGAACATAGAATCAAGCATTGAACCCTTACTGGTAGTGTATATCACTCTAACTCTCAAGTGTCTAGGGTCAATCACTCTACTCTTCCCTAGTCATGCTTTCTCAACCTTGTTCTTCATCTAATCAATCAACAAATATCTAGCATACCAATATAAACATCATAAGGTCTTTTCAGGGTTGTAATGGGGCTGAGGTAAGGGTAAGGATACATATATAAGGCTAAGTGAGCTAAAAAAGTGAATCCTTGATTAGTCTAAGATCTCACCTAACATATACATACTCTATACAATTTAAAATGCTTTACTTAGCTATCCAAAATTTTCCCACTTTTGTATTACATGCTCATGTATCAAACTTATTTTTGAATTTTGTCCCATGTGCATTGATTCTTTTTATTTTACATTTGGGGTAATGTATATTTTTTTGTATCCCCTTATTTAATTACTTAAAAAAAAATTTTTATTTTTTTTCAATGCACATGATAATTTAATTATTTTGATTTCACATGAGCATGCTTCCCAAATTTTTCAAATAACTTATTCAATTTAATTCCCTACTTTTTTTATCATTACATGATCCCATAAAATTCTCCACACTTAAATTATACACAATATCTATCTTAAGCTAACCAAGGATTCAACTTGGGATTTTTATTTTGTTTTTCTGCTTAAGGCTAGTAATGTGGTTATGAAATAGAAGGGGGTTAAACAGCTCAAGGGGGCTAACAAAGATGGCATAAAAGGTAGGTTTATTTGGGATAAGTGAGCAAAAATACAAATAATGGCCTCAATCATATGCAAGCATGTAAATATACCAAACAATGGACATATAGATTGGAATAAAATCTAGATTGCAGTTATAGAGAAGGAAATACACAAGAATAAAATTCATCATTTAAATAATGTAACCATGTAAATAAGCTCAAAATCTCACAGGTTGTGTGTTTTTTTAGCTCAAAAACCATGTTCCAAATACAACTTCAAACAAATTTATCACATAGAAAATTTTAATTTTTTTAATTTAAATTAGTGAAATTTTTGAAAAATAGGGTCTTAAAAAGAAACTTATTATTTTTCAACCAAGTAGTAACTAAATGCATAAAATCAAACAAACATGCAATGAAACAAGCAAATGCAACTACTAACAAATTAACATTGGTGTTGAAAAAAAGAAGTAACTAACTCACAGAGATCGGTATCGACCTCCCCACACTTAAAGATTGCACCATCCTCGGTGCATGCTAAGGCGTACAGGTGGATGGGTGGCTCCGCAGCTAGTGCTCTTTTTGTTCCTTTCCTTGCCGGTGGTTTGGGAGTAGCTTTCTCCTTTCCTTTCTTGGTGGCCATCCTAAAAGGGAAAGAGTAAGGACGTTAAAACTTCAAGGGTTAGAGCAAGAAGGAGAACGGAAAAGGTGGTAATCAATGCATAGTAAAGAAGAATGACGTTAACACATGGTCATGACTACATGTGAAAAGTCATAAATGGAAATATATCAAGTGCATGTGATGACAGTTGAATGCAAGGTATTTATTGGCATGCCGGCAAAGGCATGAGTAGCATAGATCAAGCATTCAATGTCCAAGTTAGATTACCAAGACTTTCAAACTAACAATATGATTGTAATAACAATTATATTTAATTAATAAAATATAAAAAGGATTTTGTGAAAAGCAAGCATTCAGAGTAGTAGATTAAAAGAAATCTAAAAATAGTGCACAATGCCATACGGGCGTTTTCACAAACACATAGCATGCATGGGAAATAAGTTGTTGAAAGTATTAAATTGAACATACAAGCAACCCTTTAAAAAGTAATATATAATTGTCAAACAATTCCTTTAATAATCCACAAGCAAAATATAGAGAATAATGATCCAAATAAATTTCTAACACCAATAAAAATAATGCAATGAATGAAAGTATGCAAATAAATTAAATGAAATAGGATGGAAGTGAAGAGGGAGGAGAAGTTAAAGAGATGAAGAAGAAGAAAGTAAGAAAAGGAAGAAGAAAGAAGAAGAGATAGAAGAGATTAGGATTAGAAAAGAAAAAATAAGATAATTGGCGTTGATCTGGATAAGTTGTGCGGCGCAGGCGACGCGAGCGCGTGGGGCATGCGGTCGCGTGGTTAGTGCTTCGATGAAGTGACGCGAACGCGTGGGTCACGCGTTCGCGTGAAGTGATTCATTCCTTCAGTGCGAGTGCAGCCTTACGGCCGCGCAACTTTCTAGTGAAAAACTTATTTTGCCAAAACTTTGGATGACGCGATCGCGTAGTTGGCCTTGTTTTAAAGAACGGCGCGGACGCGTGGGGCACGCGTTCGCGTGGTAGGACTTGTGCTTCTAGCACGAGTCCAACCATGTTCCAGCTCAACTTTCGGCCATACATCATTTTTACGTCGATTTACAGGGCCACGCGGTCGCATGGGTGACGCGGACGCGTGGGGAGGCCATTTCACTAATGACGCGATTGCGTCATCCACGCGGTCGCGTGGATCAAATTGTGCCAGAGGCACGCCTCCAGCCACGCTCTCGTGTGACTCTCTGTAAAGTCTCTCTTCTTCCTAAGGCACAGGGGACGCGGACGCGTCGGCGACGCTGTCGCGTCGCGTGCCCTTTTCTTCTTCTTCTTTTTTTTATTTTTTTTATTTTCAATGCAGTATGCAGAATGCAATGCTTAATATGAGTGCTATGCATGATTCCAGGTTCAATAAAAATACAAAAACAGACTAAAATGGAAGATGAGCGATCATACCATGGTGGATTATCTCCCACCTAGCACTTTTAGTTAAAGTCCTTAAGTTGGACATTTGGCGAGCTCCTTGTCATGGCGACTTATGCTTGTACTGATCCAGGAATCTCCACCAATATTTGCAAATCCAATATCCTCCGGGATCCCAAATCTTTTTTCTACACCCGTCTTCAAGTTAATTATCATGATTCCATCCGGGTGGTTCAGCTTTAGAATTCTCACTGAAGCATCCAAACAACTTCCTAGACCCATTCAGTTGAGCTCTACACCAACCTTTGCGTTTAAACTTAAAGCTTTCAACTATAATGAACCTTGCAGGACAATTCTTACCACTGACCATCTTCCTCTTACTCTTAACGCCACAAAGAGCTCTAAGTTGACTATCTGTTTCCGGTAGCCAATATTCAAGTGGAATTAGAAAGCTGAGGGATATGAATTTTACCCACTTGAAAGTTGTGAAGGATGATGGCAACTTAGGGGGAGGCGTTTCTAATGAACGTGCAAGCTCCACTCCCTTGTGCTCTTCTTCGACATCTTCCACCTCTTTGCAAGCTTCTTCAATTTCAACCTCTTCCTCTTGGTAGCTTTCTTCTGATTTAATTTCTTCTTCATTGTTCACCAAGGGTATGAGAGGTTGTGCTTCTTCTTCTTTAATTCCATGTCAAGTCCAATGGGAGATGATTCAAATGTAGATAAGAATTCATTAATAATTGAATCCATCTCTTGATCATCCCCTTCAAAGTCTTCAACCATGATATGCCTTGGAGGTTGTACACCCTCCTCAACATTAAATTTAAACGTCTTTGAAGGAGGCTCTATGACTTGACCTTCCCATGGAGGTTCAGCATCTCCTAAGTCTTCAACCACTGCCTCTTTAACTGTTGCGGCTTTGTCCAGTTATTTTAGTATTAAATCGTACTCCTCCTTGATGATTTCTATTATATGATAACTCCCTTCAACTACTCCTTCATCTGTAAAGGTCTCTTCTTCCTTCACCTTTAGTGCCTCCTCTAGCTCCTTATAAAATATGGATTCACGAAGATGATCCTTCTCTCTTGTTCTATGTCAATTGCATCTTTGGGATCATGTTGCTCTTGGATTGATGGATGTGGGTGCTCTTCCATGGATGGTGGTGATGGGATGGAGAGATCATTCTGTGGTTGAAAAGGAAGTGCACTAGAGCTTGAGGGTTGAGTATTCGAGGTAGAGGATTGGTCCATGTAGGATATAAGATTTTGGAGTTTAGAAGTGAGACCCCTGAGAGAGGTAAGTGTATTCTTCATGGAGGTTTGGGATGGATAGGAGGGTTCATCTTGAGAATGATAAGGAGATGGTGTATATTGAGGTGGTGGTTCATGAGAATAATTGTGTTGGAATGGGGGTGGTTCTATGTGTGGTTCATTTGGCTCATAAGGTGGTTGGTATGATGGATACGGGTTAGGGTCATATGGAGGTGAATAGTAGAAAAGGGCTTATGAGTATGGTGATCCAAAGTCATGTTGAGGAGGGGTTTCATAGGCATATGGTGGTGGTTGTTGATAATCAAAAGAGTGCTCACCATAGCCATTGCCTTGATATGCATCACGGAACGGTTGTTGATAGTCCATTGGAGGTAGTTGTTGCCATGAGGGTTGATCAAATCCTTGTGGCTCCTCCCATCTTTGATTGTCCCATCCTTGATGCAAGTTGTCATTATAATCTCCTCTTCCTGCAACATAATTGTAACCAGACTCATAGCTAAAGGGGTGAGAGTTCACAGTAGTGAGAGAAAATAAAAACAAAAACTAACAAAAAACATTTTGAAAAAGATATGAAAAAAAAGATAAGAAAATATTTTGAAAAAGATATAATTTTTGAAAAAAAATAAGATAAGATTTTGAAAAAGATATGATTTTTGAAATAAGATAAGATAAGATTTTGAAAAAGATATGATTTTTTTTTGAGAAAGATTTGAATTTTGAAAAATAAGATAAGATAAGAAAAAAATTTTAAAATTTGAAAAAAAAATTTTTTTTGAAAAATATTTACAATAACCAATAATAAGGCACACGTTTGCAATTCCCCGGTAATGGCGCCATTTTGAAGAGAGAACTTTTGCATGGTCTAGAATTCAGAATAAATTCCCGTTGCAAGTATAGCTTCTAAACCAACAAAAGTCCTTTCTTACAAACGTTTTGGTTGTCACAAGTAACAAACCCTGATAAAATGATAACTGAAGTATTTAAACCTCGGGTCGTCTTCTCGAGGAATTGCAGGGAGGTATGTTCTTATTATTGGTTATGAGTATTATAAATTGGGGGTTTTGAAAGTAAGGAACAAGTATGTTAAATGATAAGAAAAATAAAATAGTAATGATAAAATAAACTCTTGGCAAGGTATTAGAATCGGAATTCCTATCCTAGTTATCCTTATCAGGTGTGATGAGAATTGGGTTTTAATCCCACTTAGTTATCCTTTATTAAACAAGGGAAGGTCAAGTGGACTAATTAGCTTGATCCTCAAGTCCTAGTCAATCCCTGTGGGAAGACTAGCTTTAGAGCGATCTAGATCAATTAGAATCTGCCAATTTCAACCACTGCTGAGTTTGACAACTCAAGAGTCACCAATTAATCAACCAAAGCCATTAGTAAATAATTTAGATTAAAAATAGAGAAAAGCAATCATGAGTCTGAAATACCTCAAATTGTATTTAAATAATAAAATCATAACATGAATGGTCATTAAACAAATAAAAGAGAAAATAAATAGAAGAACATTGAACCTGAGATGAAAAAGAAATATTCCTAATTTCTAAAAATTCTAATCTTAAGAGAGAGGAGAGAACCTCTCTCTCTAAAAACTACATCTAAAATTATGAAAAGTAAATTATGAGTCTTTTCTTTCATTCCTCCACTTTGCAGCCTTTAATCTGTGTTTTTTGAGCTTGAAAATGGGCCGGAAATAGTCCAGAATTCGCTGGTTATGAAATCTGCCACACTGATTTTTGCAGATACGACGTGTCCGCATGGAGCACGCGTTCGCGTCGCTTATCTGTACGGCCATTATGACAAATTATATATCAAATCGAAGCCCCGGACGTTAGCTTTCCAACACAACTAGAACCGCATCATTTGGACATCTATAGCTCAAGTTATAGTCAATTTAGTGCGAGAGGGTCAGGCTGACAGCTTTGCAGTTCCTTCAATTTCTTGTATTCCTTCCACTTTTGCATGCTTCCTTTCCATCCTCTAAGCCATTCCTGCCCTGTAATCCCTGAAATCACTTAGCACACATATCACGGCATCTAATGGTAATAAGAGAGGATTAATATTAGCAAATATAAGGCCAAAGAAGCATGTTTTCAATCATAGCACAAAATCAGGAAGGAGAATGTAAAACCATGCAAATAGTATGAATAAGTGTGCAAAGGCTTGATAAAAACCACTCAATTAAACACAATATAAACCATAAATAGTAGTTTATCATTGCCATAAATGCTACTATGTACTTCTTCTAGGACTTCCTTTGTGTTAGAAGTCGGTACGTATTTTAACAATGGTATAGAAATCCCTCTTTTGTATAGAGTATTGTTTATGATAGTGTAGTATTGTGCCTCCCGTTTCAACCTCTTTGCCTCCTTTTCTTCTATGGGGAGTGCTTCTGTTTTGAGGTAGTTAATTATGGGAGTCATCCATCTTTGATCCTGACATGTTATGGTCAAGACTTTTTCTTCTTTAGAGATTGATGGATTTTGTAGAATTTCTTGAATGATGCTTCTATTGTTGCCCCCTGGTTTGGTGCTGGCTAGCTTTGAGAGTGCGTCAGCTCGGGCATTCTATTCTCGGGGTATGTGACGGATCTCATATTCTCCGAGGTGTCCGAGCTATTCTCTGGTTTTGTCCAAATACTTTTTCATAGTGGGGTCTTTGGCTTAATAGCTTCCTGCTATTTGCAAAGTGACTACCTGTGAGTCGCTGAAGATGATAAGCTTTTGAGCTCCAACTTCCCTGGCCAACTTCAAACCAACTAGCAGTGCTTCATATTCCGCTTGGTTGTTTGAGGCAGGGAACCCGAATTTGAGGGATAGTTCGATTTGGGTTCCTTGATCGCTTTCAATTATCACACCCGCGCCGCTTCTAGCTTTATTTGAGGACCCGTCCACGTAGAGATTCTATTTTGTGGGGGTTTCCGGTGTATCTGTAAATTCTGCGATGAAGTTGGCTAGGTATTGTGATTTGATGGCTGTCCGAGCTTTGTATTGAAGGTCGAATTCGAACAACTCGACTGCTCATTGTAAGATTCGGCCTGCCAGGTCTGTTTTCTGTAAGATCCCTTTTATGGGCTGCTTGGTCCGGACCCTGATGGTGTGGGCTTGGAAGTATGGACGAAGTCGTCGAGATGTTTGTATGAGAGCGTAGGCAAACTTCTCTATTTTTTGGTAGTTCAACTCGGCTCCCTGTAGTGCTTTACTGATGAAGTATACGGGTTGCTGCCCGTTGTCGTTTTCTCGGACTAGGGCAGAGGCTACTGCCCGACTTCCTACTGCGAGGTACAATATGAGCGGTTCTCCTTCTCGTGGCCGAGTTAGGATAGGTGGCTGTCCTAGGAACCTTTTGAAATCTTGGAAGGCCTGTTCGCACTCCGTTGTCCATTCAAACTTCTTTCCCTTCCTTAGAGTAGCGTAGAAGGGAAGAGATCTTATTGCCGATCCGGCTAGAAATTTGGACAAGGCTGCTAACCTCCCATTGAGTTGCTGTACCTCTTTGACACAAGTCGGGCTCTTCATGTCGAGTATGGCCTGACATTTGTCCGGGTTAGCTTCGATTCCTCTCTGTGTGAGCATAAAACCCAAGAATTTGCCGGCTTCTACGGTGAAGGTGCATTTTGCAGGATTGAGTCGCATGCCATGCCGTCTTATAGTGTCGAACACCTGGGTCAGTTTGGACAATAGTGTCTCTTCATTTTGTGTCTTTATTAGCATGTCGTCTACGTAGACTTCCATGATTTTTCCGATGTGATCCAAAAAGACCTTATTCATTAACCTCTGATAAGTAGCTCCTGCATTGTTAAGACCGAAAGGCATGACAACGTAGCAGTAGTTTGCTTTTGGGGTTAAGAAGGAAGTTTTTTCTTGGTCGGGTGGATACATTGGGATTTGATTGTATCCCGAATATGCATCCATGAACGAGGGGTATTTATATCCAGAGGAGGCTTCGACCAGTGCGTCGATACTTGGGAGTGGATAAGGATCCTTTGGGCAGGCTTTGTTGAGATCAGTGTAGTCGGTGCACATTTGCCACTTCCCGTTTGATTTTTTCACCAAGACGACGTTGGCTAGCCATAGTGGGTATTTGACTTCTCTTATGAATCCCGCCTCTAATAGAGCTTGTACCTGCTCTTCCACAGCATGAGAGCATTCTAGTCTGAGCTTTCTGCGCCTCTGTTGCACTGGCCGAGATCCTGGGTAGACTGCTAGTTTGTGGCACATTAACTTAGGGTCTATGCCTGGCATGTCTGCGGCCTTCCACGCAAAGAGGTCGACATTATCTCGTAAGAACTGTATGAGTGATTCTTTTATGTCTCCTTGTAGAATTGTACCGATACTGGTCGTTTGGTCCGGGGTATCCCCAATCTGGACTTTCTTTATTCTGCCTTCAGGTTGTGGGCGGAGTTCTTCCTGCCTCTGGACTCCACCGAGTTTGATTGTATGGAATTCTTCTCCTCTGCTTCTGAGATCTAGACTTTTGTTGTAACAGCGGCGTGCCGTCTTCTGATCCGCTTTTATTGTAGCTATCCCTTCTAGAGTTGGGAATTTCACGCATAGATGTGGGGTTAAGACTATTGCACCGAGCTGATTTAATGTTGTCTGGCCTATTAAGGGGTTATAGGATGAACCTACGTCGACCACGATGTAATCTATCTTGAGTGTTCTTGATTGGTTTCCTTTTCCAAAGGTTGTGTGCAATGAGATGTATCCGAGTGGTTGAACCGGGGTGTCTCCTAGTCTGAACAGGCTGTTTGGATATGCTCTGAGTTCTTTTTCTTCTAAACTGAGCTTGTCGAAGGTAGTTTTGAACAAGTTGTTGGCGGAGCTCCCTTGGTCTATCAGTGTGCGGTGGAGGTTTGTAGTCGTCAGTATAACAGTGATGACCATGGGATCGTCGTGTCCTGAGATTATACCGAATGCATCTTCTTTGGTGAAGGTAATCGCGGGGATGTCGGGTGCTTCCTTCTTCCCTTTAACATGATATACCTCTTTAAGATGTCTCTTGCGAGATGATTTGGAGAATCCTCCTCCCACAAATCCGCCGTGTATCATGTGAACGTGTCTTTCTGGTGTACGAGGTGACCTCTCGGTTCATCTGACATTTTCTTCCCTTCTTCTTTTTCTTTGCTCATCGTCCCGGGTGGCCAGATACCGATCTAGGTTCCCCTCTCTTACTAGTTTTTCTATGATATTTTTTAAGTCAAAATATTCATTGGTGGGATGCCCGCGGATTCGATGATATTCACAATATTCGGCCCGATTTCCTCCTCCTTTTTTGCCTTTGAGTGGTCGAGCTGGGGGTATTTTTTCGGTGTTGCATACCTCTCTGTAGACATCCACGAGAGATACCTGAAGGGGGGTATAATTGTGATATTTTTTATTTTTTCTCCATGTCGATCTTCCTTTTTTTTGGATTCTTTGTCCTTATCCCGGGAGGTAAATCTGAATTTCGAAGTCTCTCCTAGTTGAGAGTTTTCCTCCATGTTGATGTACTTTTATGCTCGTTCTTGTACTTCGTTTAGAGATGTGGGGTGTGGTGCGCGAAATTGTGATCCCTACACAACTTTGCACAACTAACCAGCTAGTGCACTGGGTCGTCCAAGTAATAAACCTTACGCGAGTAAGGGTCGATCCCACGGAGATTGTTGGTATGAAGCAAGCTATGGTCACCTTGTAAATCTCAGTCAGGCAGACTCAAATGGGTATAGATGATGAATAAAGCATAAAGATAAAGATAGAGATACTTATGTATATCATTGGTGAGAGCTTCAGATAAGCGTATGAAGATGCTTTCCCTTCCGTCTCTCTGCTTTCCTACTGTCTTCATCCAATCCTTCTTACTCCTTTCCATGGCAAGCTTATGCAAGGGTTTCACCGTTGTCAGTGGCTACCTCCCATCCTCTCAGTGGAAATGTTCAACGCACCCTGTCACGGCACGGCTATCCAGCTGTCGGTTCTCGGTCAGGCTGGAATAGAATCCAGTGATTCTTTTGCGTCTGTCACTAACGCCCCGCCTGCTAGGAGTTTGAAGCACGTCACAGTCATTCAATCATTGAATCCTACTCAGAATACCACAGACAAGGTTAGACCTTCCGGATTCTCTTGAATGCCGCCATCAGTTCTTACCTATACCACGAAGACTCTGATCTCACAGAATGGCTGGCTCGTTTGTCAGGCGAGCACTCGGTTGTCAGGCGATCAACGATGCATCGTGTATCAGGAATCCAAGAGATAAACACTAGAGCCTCATATGCTTGTAGAACAAGAGTGGTTGTCAGTCACTTTGTTCATAGGTGTGAATGATGATGAGTGTCACGGATCATCACATTCATCAAGTTGAAGAACAAGTGATATCTTGGACAAAGAACAAGCGGAATTGAATAGAAGAACAATAGTAATTGCATTAATACTCGAGGTACAGCAGAGCTCCACACCTTAATCTATGGTGTGTAAAAACTCCACCGTTGAAAATACATAAGAACAAGGTCTAGGCATGGCCGTGAGGCCAGCCTCCCAAAGTGGGTTCAATCATAAAAACATGATCAAAAGCTCTTAAGATTGAAAGATGAAAATACAATAGTAAAAGGTCCTATTTATAGGGAACTAGTAGCCTAGGGTGTACAGAGATGAGTAAATGACATAAAAATCCACTTCCGGGCCCACTTGGTGTGTGCTTGGGCTGAGCAATGAAGCATTTTCGTGTAGAGACTCTCCTTGGAGTTAAACGCCAGCTTTTATGCCAGTTTGGGCGTTTAACTCCCATTTTGGTGCCAGTTCCGGCGTTTAACGCTGGGAATTCTGAGGGTGACTTTGAACGCCGGTTTGGGCCATCAAATCTTAGGCAAAGTATGAACTATCATATATTGCTGGAAAGCCCAGGATGTCTACTTTCCAACGCCGTTGAGAGCGCGCCAATTGGGCTTCTGTAGCTCTAGAAAATCCACTTTGAGTGCAGGGAGGTCAGAATCCAACAGCATCTGCAGTCCTTTTTAGTCTCTGAATCAGATTTTTGCTCAGGTCCCTTAATTTCAGCCAGAAAATACCTGAAATCATAGAAAAACACACAAACTCATAGTAAAGTCCAGAAAAGTGAATTTTAACTAAAAACTAATAAAAATATACTAAAAACTCAACTCAAACTACTAAAAACATACTAAAAACAATGCCAAAAAGCGTACAAATTATCCGCTCATCACAACACCAAACTTAAATTGTTGCTTGTCCTCAAGCAACTGGAAATCAAATAAGATAAAAAGAAGAGAATATGCAATGAACTCCAAAAACATCTATGAAGATCAGTATTAATTAGATGAGCGGGGCTTTTAGCTTTTTGCCTCTGAACAGTTTTGGCATCTCACTTTATCCTTTGAAATTCAGAATGATTGGCTTCTTTAGGAACTCAGAATCCAGATAGTGTCATTGATTCTCCTAGTTAAGTATGATGATTCTTGAACACAGCTACTTTATGAGTCTTGGCCGTGGCCCAAAGCACTCTGTCTTCCAGTATTACCACCGGATACATACATGCCACAGACACATAATTGGGTGAACCTTTTCAGATTGTGACTTAGCTTTGCTAAAGTCCCCAATTAGAGGTGTCCAGGGTTCTTAAGCACACTCTTCTTGCCTTGGATCACAACTTTATTTCTTTCTTTTCCTTTCTTTTTCTCTTTCTTTTTCGTTTTTTTTTCGCTTGCTTCCCTTTTTTTTTGTATTCACTGCTTTTTCTTGCTTCAAGAATCATTTTTATGATTTTTCAGATTCTCAGTAACATGTCTCCTTTTTCATCATTCTTTCAAGAGCCAACATTCATGAACCACAAATTCAAAAGACATATGCACTGTTTAAGCATACATTCAGAAAACAAAAGTGTTGCCACCACATCAAAATAATTAAACTGTTATAAAATTCAAAATTCATGCAATTCTTCTCCTTTTCAATTAAGAACATTGTTAATTTACGAAAGGTGATGGATTCATAGGACATTCATATCTTTAAGGCGTAGACACTAAGACACTAATGATCATAAGACGCAAACATGGACAAACATAAAGCATAAATTTTCGAAAAACAAGAAAATAAAGAACAAGGAGATTAAAGAACGGGTCCACCTTAGTGATGGCGGCTTGTTCTTCCTCTTGAAGGTCTTATGGAGTGCTTGAGCTCCTCAATGTCTCTTCCTTGTCTTTGTTGCTCCTCTCTCATGATTCTTTGATCTTCTCTAATTTTATGGAGGAGAATAGAGTGTTCTTGGTGCTCCACCCTTAGTTGTCCCATGTTGGAACTCAACTCTCCTAGGGAGGTGTTAATTTGCTCCCAATAGTCTTGTGGAGGAAAGTGCATCCCTTGAGGCATCTCAGGGATTTCATGATGAGAGGGGTCTCTTGTTTGCTCCATCTTCTTCTTAGTAATGGGCTTGTCCTCATCAATGGGGATGTCTCCCTCTATGTCAACTCCAACTGAATAACAGAGGTGACAAATGAGGTGAGGAAAGGCTAACCTTGCCAAGGTAGAGGACTTGTCCGCCACCTTATAGAGTTCTTGGGCTATAACCTCATGAACTTCTACTTCTTCTCCAATCATGATGCTATGGATCATGATGGCCCGGTCTAGAGTAACTTCGGACCGGTTGCTAGTAGGAATGATTGAGCGTTGAATAAACTCCAACCATCCTCTAGCCACGGGTTTGAGGTCATGCCTTCTCAATTGAACCGGCTTCCCTCTTGAATCTCTCTTCCATTGGGCGCCCTCTTCACAAATGTCAGTGAGGACTTGGTCCAACCTTTGATCAAAGTTGACCCTTCTAGTGTAAGGATGTTCATCTCCTTGCATCATGGGCAAGTTGAATGCTAACCTTACATTTTCCGGACTAAAATCCAAGTATTTCCCCCGAACCATAGTAAGCCAATTCTTTGGATCCGGGTTCACACTTTGATCATGGTTCTTGGTGATCCATGCATTTGCATAGAACTCTTGAACCATTAAGATTCCGACTTGTTGAATGGGGTTGGTAAGAACTTCCCAACCTCTTCTTCGAATCTCATGTCGGATCTCCGGATATTCACTCTTTTTGAGTGAAAAAGGGACCTCGGGGATCACCTTCTTCAAGGCCACAACTTCATAGAAGTGGTCTTGATGCACCCTTGAGATGAATCTCTCCATCTCCCATGACTCGGAGGTGGAAGCTTTTGCCTTCCCTTTCCTCTTTCTAGAGGTTTCTCTGGCCTTAGATGCCATAAATGGTTATGAAAAAATAAAAAGCAATGCTTTTACCACACCAAACTTAAAAGGTTTGCTCGTCCTCGAGCAAAAGAAGAAAGAAGAGAGTAGAAGAAGAAGAAATGAGGAAGAAGGGAATGGCTTTGTGTTCGGCCAAAGAGGGGGAGAAGTGGTGTTTAGGTTGTGTGAAAATGAAGGGGTGAAGAAGGGTTTATATAGGAGAGGGGAGGGGTATGGTTCGGTCATGTATGGGTGGGTTTGGGAGGGAAAGTGGTTTGAATTTGAATGGTGAGGTAGGTGGGGTTTTATGAAGGATGGATGTGAGTGGTGAAGAGAAAGATGGGATTTGATAGGTGAAGGGTTTTTGGGGAAGAGGGGTTGAGGTGATTGGTGAATGGGTGAAGAAGAGAGAGAGTGGTGGGGTTGGTGGGGATCTTGTGGGGTCCACAGATCCTGAGGTGTCAAGGAAAAGTCATCCCTGCACCAAATGGCATTCAAAATCATGTTTTGAGCCAATTCTGGCGTTAAACGCCGGGCTGGTGCCCATTTCTGGCGTTTAACGCCAGGTTCTTGCCCTTTTCTGGCATTTAACGCCAGTCTGGTGCCCCTTTCTGGCGTTAAACGCTCAGAATGGTGCCAGACTGGGCGTTAAACGCCCACCTGCTAGCCTTACTGGCGTTTAAACGCCAGTAAGTTCCTCCTCCAGGGTGTGCTGTTTTTCTTCCTATTTTTCATTCTGTTTTTGCTTTTTCAATTGTTTTTGTGACTTCTCATGATCATCAACCTACAAAAAAACATAAAATAACAAAAGGAAAAATATAATATTGGGTTGCCTCCCAACAAGCGCTTCTTTAATGTCAGTAGCCTGACAGAGGGCTCTCATGGAGCCTCACATTTGCTCAGAGCAATGTTGGAACCTCCCAACACCAAACTTAGAGTTTGAATGTGGGGGTTCAACACCAAACTTAGAGTTTGGTTGTGGCCTCCCAACACCAAACTTAGAGTTTGACTGTGGGGGCTCTGTTTGACTCTGATTTGAGAGAAGCTCTTCATGCTTCCTCTCCATGGTGACAGAGGGATATCCTTGAGCCTTAAACACAAAGAATTCTTCATTCACTTGAATGATCAATTCACCTCCATCAACATCAATCACAGCCTTTGCTGTGGCTAGGAAGGGTCTGCCAAGGATGATGGATTCATCCATGCTCTTCCCAGTCTCTAGGACTATGAAATCAGCAGGGATGTAATGGTTTTCAATCTTCACCAAAATATCCTCTACAAGTCCATGAGCTTGTTTTCTTGAGTTGTCTGTCATCTCTAATGAGATTCTTGCAGCTTGCACCTTAAAGATCCCTAGCTTCTCCATTACAGAGAGAGGCATGAGGTTTACACTTGACCTTAGGTCACACAGAGCCTTCTTGAAGGTCATGGTGCCTATGGTACAAGGTATGGAAAACTTCCCAGGATCTTGTCTCTTTTGAGGTAATTTCTGCCTAGACAAGTCATTTAGTTCTTTGGTGAGCAAAGGGGGTTCATCCTCCTAAGTCTCATTTCCAAATAACTTGTCATTTAGCTTCATGATTGCTCCAAGGTATTTAGCAACTTGCTCTTTAGTGACATACTCATCCTCTTCAGAGGAAGAATACTCATCAGAGCTCATGAAGGGCAGAAGTAAGTCCAATGGAATCTCTATGGTCTCATTTTGAGCCTCAGATTTCCATGGTTCCTCATTGGGGAACTCAGTGGAGGTCAGTGCACGCCCATTGAGGTCTTCCTCAGTGGCGTTCACTTCCTCTCCCTCCTCTCCAAATTCGGCCATGTTGATGGCCTTGCACTCTCCTTTTGGATTTTCTTCTGTGTTGCTTGGAAGAGTACTTGGAGGGAGTTCAGTAACTTTCTTGCTCAGCTGTCCCACTTGTGCCTCCAAATTCCTAATGGAGGACCTTGTTTCAATCATGAAACTTTGAGTGGTTTTGATTAGATCAGAGATCATGGTTGCTAAGTCAGAGTGGTTCTGCTTAGAATTCTCTGTCTGTTGCTGAGAAGATGATGGAAAAGGCTTGCCATTGCTAAACCTGTTTCTTCCACCATTATTGTTGTTGAAACCTTGTTGAGGTCTCTCTTGATTCTTCCATGAGAAATTTGGGTGATTTCTCCATGAAGAATTATAGGTGTTTCCATAGGGTTCTCCTAGGTAATTCACCTCTTCCATTGAAGGGTTCTCAGGATCATAAGCTTCTTCTTCAGATGAAGCATCCTTAGTACTGCTTGGTGCATTTTGCATTCCAGACAGACTTTGAGAAATCAAATTGTCTTGTTGAGTCAATATCTTGTTCTGAGCCAGAATGGCATTCAGAGTATCAATCTCAAGAACTCCTTTCTTCTGACTTGTCCCATTGTTCACATGATTCCTTTCAGAAGTGTACATGAATTGGTTATTTGCAACCATTTCAATTAGCTCTTGAGCTTCTGCAGGCGTCTTCTTCAGATGAAGAGATCCTCCAGCAGAGCTATCCAAAGACATCTTGGATAGTTCAGAGAGACCATCATAGAAAATACCTATGATGCTCCATTCAGAAATCATGTCAGATGGACATTTTCTGATCAATTGTTTGTATCTTTCCCAAGCTTCATAGAGGGATTCTCCTTCCTTCTGTCTGAAGGTTTGGACTTCCACTCTAAGCTTACTCAATTTTTGAGGTGGAAAGAACTTTACCAAGAAGGCATTGACTAGCTTTTCCCATGAGTCCAGGCTTTCTTTAGGTTGTGAGTCTAACCATGTCCTAGCTCTAGCTCTATCTCTTACAGCAAAAGGGAATAGCATAAGTCTGTAGACCTCAGGGTCAACCCCATTAGTCTTGACAGTGTCACAGATTTGCAAGAATTCAGCTAAGAACTGATGAGGATCTTCCAATGGAAGTCCATGGAACTTGCAATTCTGTTGCATTAGAGAAACTAATTGAGGCTTAAGCTCAAGGTTGTTTGCTCCAATGGCAGGGATAGAGATGCTTCTCCCATAGAAGTCGGGAGTAGGTGCAGTAAAGTCACCCAGCACCTTCCTTGCATTGTTGTTGTTTTCGGCTGCCATGTGTTCTTCTTCTTTGAAGAATTCGGTTAGGTCCTCTACAGAGAATTGTGCCTTAGCTTCTCTTAGCTTTCGCTTCAAGGTCCTTTCAGGTTCAGGGTCAGCTTCAACAAGAATGCCTTTGTCTTTGTTCCTGCTCATATGAAAGAGAAGAGAACAAGAAAATGTGGAATCCTCTTTGTCACAGTATAGAGATTCCTTGAGGTGTCAGAGGAATAGAAAAATAGAAGAAAGAAGTAGAAGAATTCGAACTTAATTAGATAGAGTTCGAATTATGCATTGAGAATGAGTGATACTCCATAAATAGAAGGATGTGGGAGGAGAGGAAGAAATTTTCGAAAAATTAATTAAAAAGATTTTTAAAAACATTTTGAAAAACTTTAATTAGATTTTCGAAAAACAAGAGTGAAAAAGAGATCAAGTAATTTTTGAAAAAGATTTTTGAAATTAGAAATCAAAAAGATATGATAAAAAAAACTGTTTTGAAAAAGATGTGATTAAAAAGATATGATAAAAAAAAGTTATGCTTTTTTAAAAAGATATGATTGAAAAGATATTATTTGAAAACAATTTTAAAAAGATTTAATTTTAAAAATTAATGACTTGCCTAACAAGAAAAGATATGATTCAAACATTAAACCTTTCTCAACAGAAAAGGTAACATACTTAAAATGTTCAATCAAATCATTAATTGTTAGTAAGTACCTTTGAAAAAGGAAAGAAATTGATTTTGAAAACATTTGATTGAAAAGATATGATTTGAAAAAGATTTGATTTGAAAAACTTTGAAAACTTGAAAAAAATTGATTTTGAAAACAAAATCCTCTCCCTTGTGCCATCCTGGCGTTAAACGCCCAAAATCGTGCACATTCTGGCGTTTAACGCCCAATGCACTACCTTTTTGGGCGTTAAACGCCCAACCAGGCACCCTGGCTGGCGTTTAAACGCCAGTCTGTCCTTCTTCACTGGGCGTTTTGAACGCCCAGCTTTTTCTGTGTAATTCCTCTGCTGCATGTTCTGAATCTTCAGTTCCCTGTACTATTGACTTGAAAATAGAACCAAGATCAAATAAACAAGGCATGCAAGACACCAAACTTAAATTTAGACACTAGACTCAAACAAGAAACATAAAATATTTTTTTGGTTTTTATGATTTTAAAATTTTTTTGGATTTTTCGAAAATTATATGAAAATAGAAAATAAAGGTTTCAGAATTCTCAATTTGGATTCCAGGAATCATTGCAATGTTAGTCTAAGACTCCGGTCCAGGAATTAGACATGGCTTCACAGCCAGCCAAGCTTTCAAAGAAAGCTTCGGTCCAAAACACTAGACATGGCCAATGGCCAGCCAAGCCTTAGCAGATCATTGCTCCAACAGCAAGATTGATAGAAATCAACAAGCTCTTGTGATGATAAGTTGAAACCTCGGTCCAATAAGATTAGACATGGCTTCTCAGCCAGCCAGACTTCAACAGATCATCATGAAACTCTAGAATTCATTCTTAAGAACTCTAAAAAAAATACCTAATCTAAGCAACAAGATGAACCGTCAGTTGTCCATACTCGAAACAATCCCCGGCAACGGCGCCAAAAACTTGGTGCGCGAAATTGTGATCCCTACACAACTTTGCACAACTAACCAGCAAGTGCACTGGGTCGTCCAAGTAATAAACCTTACGCGAGTAAGGGTCGATCCCACGGAGATTGTTGGTATGAAGCAAGCTATGGTCACCTTGTAAATCTCAGTCAGGCAGACTCAAATGGGTATAGATGATGAATAAAACATAAAGATAAAGATAGAGATACTTATGTATATCATTGGTGAGAGCTTCAGATAAGCGTATGAAGATGCTTTCCCTTCCGTCTCTCTGCTTTCCTACTGTCTTCATCCAATCCTTCTTACTCCTTTCCATGGCAAGCTTATGCAAGGGTTTCACCGTTGTCAGTGGCTACCTCCCATCCTCTCAGTGGAAATGTTCAACGCACCCTGTCACGGCACGGCTATCCAGCTGTCGGTTCTCGGTTAGGCCGGAATAGAATCCAGTGATTCTTTTGCGTCTGTCACTAACACCCCGCCTGCTAGGAGTTTGAAGCACGTCACAGTCATTCAATCATTGAATCCTACTCAGAATACCACAGACAAGGTTAGACCTTCCGGATTCTCTTGAATGCCGCCATCAGTTCTTGCCTATACCACGAAGACTCTGATCTCACGGAATGGCTGGCTCGTTTGTCAGGCGAGCAATCGGTTGTCAGGCGATCAACCATGCATCGTGTATCAGGAATCCAAGAGATAAACACTAGAGCCTCATATGCTTGTAGAACAAGAGTGGTTGTCAGTCACTTTGTTCATAGGTGAGAATGATGATGAGTGTCACGGATCATCACATTCATCAAGTTGAAGAACAAGTGATATCTTGGACAAAGAACAAGCGGAATTGAATAGAAGAACAATAGTAATTGCATTAATACTCGAGGTACAGCAGAGCTCCACACCTTAATCTATGGTGTGTAGAAACTCCACCGTTGAAAATACATAAGAACAAGGTCTAGGCATGGCCATGAGGCCAGCCTCCCAAAGTGGGTTCAATCATAAAAACATGATCAAAAGCTCTTAAGATTGAAAGATGAAAATACAATAGTAAAAGGTCCTATTTATAGGGAACTAGTAGCCTAGGGTGTACAGAGATGAGTAAATGACATAAAAATCCATTTCCGGGCCCACTTGGTGTGTGCTTGGGCTGAGCAATGAAGCATTTTCGTGTAGAGACTCTCCTTGGAGTTAAACGCCAGCTTTTATGCCAGTTTGGGCGTTTAACTCCCATTTTGGTGCCAGTTCCGGCGTTTAACGCTGGGAATTCTGAGGGTGACTTTGAACGCCGGTTTGGGCCATCAAATCTTGGGAAAAGTATGGACTATCATATATTGCTGGAAAGCCCAGGATGTCTACTTTCCAACGATGTTGAGAGCGCGCCAATTGGGCTTTTGTAGCTCCAGAAAATCCACTTCGAGTGCAGGGAGGTCAGAATCCAACAGCATCTGCAGTCCTTTTCAGTCTCTGAATCAGATTTTTGCTCAGGTCCCTTAATTTCAGCCAGAAAATACCTGAAATCACAGAAAAACACACAAACTCATAGTAAAGTCCAGAAAAGTGAATTTTAACTAAAAACTAATAAAAATATACTAAAAACTCAACTCTAACTACTAAAAACATACTAAAAACAATGCCAAAAAGCGTACAAATTATCCGCTCATCAGGGTGCTTCTTCGATATAGATTGGCTAAAAGGTCCCTCTTGCAAGCCATTGATGAGGCCCATAATGGCGGCCTCTGTTGGTAGGTTCTGTATGTCTAGGCACATTTTGTTGAATCTTTCCATGTAGTTGCAGAGAGTTTCCCGTTCTCCTTGCCTGATTCCTAATAGACTTGGAGCGTGCTTAGCTTTGTCTTTTTGGATGGAGAATCTGGCCAAAAACTTCTTTGCCAAGTTGTCGAAACTCGAGATGGACTTAGAAGGTAGATTGTCGAACCATCTAATTGCCGTCTTTGTTAAAGTAGTAGGGAAGGCTTTGCAACGAATTGCATCTGAGGTGTCAGTGAGGTATATTCTACTTCTGAAATTACTGAGATGGTGGTTGGGGTCTGTAGTGCCGTCGTATAAAGTCATATATAGGAGTTTAAAGTCTTTTGGGATTTTGGTCTTCATGATCTCTTTGGAGAATGGATCTTCTTCCTTGCAGGAGCTGTCATCGTGAGGGGATCGGTTGGCTTTGGTCTTGAGATTGGCTTCGAGTTTTAAGAGTTTTTTCTCCAATTCCTGGCGTCGCCTTTTATTTCCTTCTGTAGGTCTTTCTCAGCCTCTCGTTGTTGTAGGGCTTCTTCTTCCAGTTGTTTTAAATGGTCTTGAAGCGCCTCCATGGTTCCTGCGTTCGGCGAATTCTTTTTGTTGTTAAGTTGAGAAGTATCCTTTGGGGTAGTGTCTGCGTTTTTGTGCGGCATTCTATCCTCTAGATCTGAATTGTGATCATTGTCATGGTCGTCCGCCATAATGATGGGATGACTTCCAGGTTTCTCGGCAACGGCGCTAATGTTCCGAGGGTTACCTGAAACTGTAGGTCGATCTCGGACGAGATCTTCTGTACCGGTCGGAGCTGTCGTGTCCAACTTGTTGGACGGAGTGATGGTGCTGATCCTTCGTTACCGGAGGGTGGTGGTACCTGCAAGGGACTCCGATGCTTAAGTTAGCAAGTGTATTAAGCAGGTTTTTTAGTAGGATCAGAGTATGAGTTATACCTGGGTGCTCCAGCGTATTTATAATGGTGTAGAGTGACCCTTCTTAGATAAGATAAGTTAGTTATCTTATCTTATCTTTATCTATGAGCGAGGTCATCTTATCTTTAAAGAAACCGCCTTTATCTCTATAGGCTTGGTCTGCCCTTAGATTCGGGTCGTGTTCCTCTGTTTGGGCCCTTTATTGGGCTTTCTTGGTAATTTGGCCGAGCTCTTTGAGAAGAGGTCAGATTGTCCTGACCTGAAGAGGTCGGTCGCTTTGTCGGTAGAACATCCCGGGTCGGACAGCTCGTCCCAGGGTATGAACAACCACCGCCAAGTCCAACAAGTCAGACACGGCAGCTCCGGCCACCATCATCAAGTCGGACTCAACAGCGCCGACCAGTACAGAAGATCTCGTCCGAGATCGACCTACAGTTTAAGGTAACCCTCAGAACATTGGCGTCGTTTCCGGGGAACCTGGAAGTCATCCCATCATCATGGCAGACGACCTTAACAACGACCACAACTTAGATCTAGAAAATAGAACACCGCAGAAGGACGCGGACACTACACCAAAGGAAATGTCTCAACCCAACGAAGACAAGAATTCACCAAGCACAGAAATCATGGAGGCACTTCAAGCTCAATAGGATCGCCTCAAACAACTCAAAAAAGAGGCGGATCATCAACGAGAAACCGAGAGGGACCTTCGGAGAGAAACTAGGCGACGCCGAGAGTTAGAGGACAAGCTCCCAAAGCTCGAAGCCGACCTCAAAACAAAAACCATCCAGCCTGATCCCGAAGACAGTTCCCACAAAAATCAAGACCCATTCACTAAAGAGATCCTGAAAGCTAAAGTCCCAAAGGACTTCAAAGCTCCCGACATGACCCCGTACGACGGCACATCGGATCCAAGCCATCACCTCAACAAATTCAAAAGCAGAATGTATCTCACTGACGCCTCAGACACCATTCGATGCAAAGCCTTCCCGACAGTTTGCCTCCAAGATCCATCACAAGTTTTGATGACCTTGCTAAAAAGTTACTCACCAGGTTCTCCATCCAGAAGGATAAAGCCAAACACGCTCCAAGCTTCCTAGGGATCAAGCAAGAAGATCGGGAAAGTCTTCGCAACTATATGGAAAAATTTAAAAAAGCATGTCTGGATATACAAAGTCTACCAACCGAAGCAGCCTTTATGGAACTCATCAATGGCCTTAGAGAAGGACTTTTCAGCCACTCAATATCCAAGAAGTACCCAACATCTCTAATCGAGGTTCAAAGAAAGGGTGGAAAAATATATCAATATGGAGGAGAACTCCCGATTGGGAGACAGCTCAAAAACCGGATTCTCTTAACCCACCAAGGGACAAGGATAAAGAGTCCAAGAAAAAAGAAGATCAACCCGGTGAGAAGCCTAGAAAATACCACAATTACACCCACCCCTTCGGGTGTCTCTTGTGGATGTCTACTGAGAAATATGCCACACTGAGAAGATCCCACCACCTCGCCCAATCAAAAGCAAAAAAGGAGGAGGAAATCAGACAGAATACTGCAAGTACCACCAAATCTACGGACATCCTACTAACGAGTGTTTCGACCTAAAGAATTTCATAGAGAAATTGGCAAGAGAAGGTCGATTAGATCGGTACTTAGCCAATAAAGCGAATGAACCAAGAAAAAGAAGAAGGGACGAGGAGGTCGGACGAGCTGAAGGTCCACCTCAAGCCAAAGAGGTCGAATGAGTTGAAGGTCCACCTCACACTGAAGAGGTCGGACGAGATGAAGGTCCACCTCACACCAAAGAGGTCGGATGAGCTGAAGGTCCACCTCATGCTAATGAGGTTGGACGAGTTGAAGGTCCACCTCATGCCAAAGAGGTTGGACGAGCTGAAGGTTCCACCTCACACCAAAGAGGTCGAACGAGCTGAAGGTTCCACCTCACACCAAAGAGGTCGGACGAGTTGAAGGTCCGCTTCACACCGAAGAGGTCGGAGGAGTTGAACGCCCATCCCCCACCAAAGAGGTCGGACGAGTTGAAGGTCCACCTCACGCCGAAGAGGTCGGACAAGTTGAAGGTCCACCTCACACCAAAGAGGTCGGACAAGTTGAAGGTCCACCCTACACCGAAGAGGTTTGACAAGTTGAACGTCCACCTCACACCCCTGAGACACATGTTCATGGAGGATTCGTAGGAGGATGGATCTCTAAATCATCTTGTAAAAGACACCTCAAAGAGGGATATTAAGGAAGGGAGAGAGGTTTGAATAAGACAACGGGGTACAAATAAGCCTTCCGAGATTTCAAAATTCTTGGGGCAACCACCCATTCTTACCCGACCAAGGGAAAGTGAAGAACTCATATTATACCTCGTAGTGGGAAGTCGGGCAATAGCCTCAGTATTAGTCAGAGAAGACGAAAGTGGGCAACAACCCGTCTACTTCATCAGCAAAGCTCTACAAGGGGCCAAACTAAACTATCAAAAGATAGAAAAAGTTCGCCTACACCCTCATACTTACCTCTCGACGACTCCACCCATACTTTCAAGCTCACACTATCAGAGTTCGGACCAACCAGCCCATAGAAGGCATCCTACAGAAAACAGACTTAGCAGGAAGAATCCTATAGTGGGCAGTCAAGTTATCCGAATTCGATCTTTGACATAAAGCTCAGACATCCATCAAATCACAGTATCCGGCCGACTTCATTACAGAGTACACTGACACCCCGGGAACTCCCACAAAATGGAATCTCTATGTAGACGACTCTTCAAACAAAACCAGGAGTGGTGCAAGTGTAATTATAGAAAGCGATCAGGGAACCCAAATCGAGCTAAGCAACCAAGCTGAATATGAGGCACTACTGGCTGGTTTAAAGGCTGGCTAAGAAGGTAGGAGCTTACCGTGTCCAGTGATTCACAAGTAGTCACCTCACAAATAGAAGGGAGCTACCAAGCTAAGTATCCCACCATGAAAAAATACCTCGGGGTAATTCGGGGAACCCTGGACAAAACCAGAAAATAGCTTGGACAATTCGAGAATATGAGGTTCGACATATATCTCGGGAACAGAATGCCCGAGCTGGTGCATTTTCAAAACAAGTCAGCAGCAACAGCTCGGACAATTCGGGGGATATGAGGTCCGACATATATCTCGAGAATAGAATGCCCGAGCTGCTATACTTTCAAAACTAGCCAACACCAAACTAGGGGGCAAAAATAGAAGCCTCATCCAAGAAACACTGCAAAATCCATCAACCTCAGAGGAAGAAAAGGTCCTAACCATATTAGGTCAGGGTCGTTCCCCCGGAGTCAAGAAAGGAAAACAAACCCTCTCCTCAGGGTCCGGCGACACCAACTCATAATTCTTCTCCTCATCCATATCCCTACAAATTCTATGGAATCTCCTAAGTCACACACAGTACTCAGGGTCAGCCACAATAACACACATTAAAACTATGGAATTCAGCCAGTTAGACATGCCGTCTGGGATCTTAGTAGACATCTCAGCAATGTTTTTGTAGGAAGACATAGGTCAAATATTCCTACAGTAAGAAAAAGAAAAATAGGGTTACTATCAAATAACTCGGGCAAATAAGGAAATAACGCGGACAATAATAGCAAAACATCAAGTGTCAGATACAGCAGTAAAAGAGAAACCCCATGACTCACATGAAAGTCTAGGGGCACCCTTTGGAGGTAAAAACAGAGCAAAAACCCAAATACAAAGTCAAAGCTTTACATCAAAAGCATGCTAACTTCCACATTGCCCCACCAGAGGAGCTCATCAGTGTAAACATCACCTTGGCCGTTCGCAAAGTGGGGACTCAACCTCCTCGGACCCCTTCCCCAAGGATCGGGACAAGCCAAGTTCCTCATTGTAGGGGTGGATTACTTCACAAAATGGATTAATGTAGACCCCCTAGCTAATGCCATTGCTCAAAGAAGTCGAAAATTCCTATATAGAAACATTGTCACAAGGTTTGGGGTCCCTTACTCCATCACCACAGACAATGGCACTCAATTCACAGACGCAGACTTTAGAAAGTTGATAGCTGACTTGAAAATAAAGCACCAATTCACATCCGTAGAACACCCACAAGCCAATGGACAAGCAGAAGCTGCCAACAAAGTCATACTAGCTGGGTTAAAACAAAAACTATAGGACGCAAAGGGAGTTTGGGCTAAAGAGCTCTCACAAGTCCTATGGGCATATCAGACAACTCCACACTTCACAACGGGAGAATCACCCTTCCGATTGGCTTACAGAATGAAGGTAATGATCCCGGTAAAAGTTGAAGAAAGGATCCCCCCAAACGATCCTCTACAGTAAAGAAGCCAACTGCCAAAATTCAAAGGGAAGAGCTTGACCTACTTCCAGAAATCTGAGAAAGAGCTCGAATCAGAGAAGAGGTGCTAAAACGTCGCACGGCCTCAAGGTACGATCAAAAGGTAATACAGTGGTGCACGAAATTGTGATTCATTCTTTTCACAACTCAAACAGTCCCCGGTAATGGCTCCAAAAACTTGGTGCTCAATACCATGGTCTAAACATAATTTCACAACTTCGCACAACTAACCAGCAAGTGCACTGGGTCGTCCAAGTAATAAACCTTACGCGAGTAAGGGTCGATCCCACGGAGATTGTTGGTATGAAGCAAGCTATGGTCACCTTGTAAATCTTAGTCAGGCAGATTCAAATGGTTATGGATGATATACGAATAAAGCATAAAATAAGGATAGAGATACTTATGTACTTTATTGGTGAGAATTTCAGATAAGCGTATGGAGATGCTTTGTCCCTTCCGTCTCTCTGCTTTCCTACTGTCTTCATCCAATCCTTCTTACTCCTTTCCATGGCAAGCTGTATGTTGGGCATCACCGTTGTCAGTGGCTACAATCCCGTCCTCTCAGTGAAAATGTTCAACGCACCCTGTCACGGCACGGCTAATCATCTGTCGGTTCTCAATCAGGTTGGAATAGAATCCATTGATTCTTTTGCGTCTGTCACTAACGCCCAGCCTTCAGGAGTTTGAAGCTCGTCACAGTCATTCAATCATTGAATCCTACTCAGAATACCACAGACAAGGTTTAGACCTTCCGGATTCTCTTGAATGCCGCCATCAATTCTAGCTTATACCACGAAGATTCCGATTAAGGGATCCAAGAGATATCCACTCAATCTAAGGTAGAACGGATGTGGTTGTCAGGCACACGTTCATAGGTGAGAATGATGATGAGTGTCACGGATCATCACATTCATCATGTTGAGGAACAAGTGATATCTTAGAACAAGAATAAGCTGAATTGAATAGAAGAACAATAATAATTGCATTAATACTGGAGGTACAGCAGAGCTCCACACCTTAATCTATGGTGTGTAGAAACTCCACCGTTGAAAATACATAAGAACAAGGTCTAGGCATGGCCGAATGGCCAGCCTCCCAATGATCTAAGAACTAGGCATCCAAAGATGATCAAAAGATCCAAAATGATCCAAAGATAAAAATACAATAGCAAAAGGTCCTATTTGTAGAGAACTAGTAGCCTAGGGTTTACAGAAATGAGTAAATGACATAAAAATCCACTTCCGGGCCCACTTGGTGTGTGCTTGGGATGAGCATTGAAGCTTTTTCGTGTAGAGACTTCTCTTGGAGTTAAACGCCAACTTTTGTGCCAGTTTGGGCGTTTAACTCCCATTCTTGTGCCAGTTCCGGTGTTTAACGCCGGGCAGTTTTGAGCTGCTTTAGAACGCCGGTTTGGGCCATCAAATCTCGAGCAAAGTATGGACTATTACACATTGCTGGAAAGCCCAAGATGTCTACTTTCCAACGCAATTGAGAGCGCGTCAATTGGGCTTCTGTAGCTCCAGAAAATTCACTTCGAGTGCAGGGAGGTCAGAATCTAACAGCATCTACAGTCCTTTTCAGCCTCTGAATCAGATTTTTGCTCAGGTCCCTCAATTTCAGCCAGAAAATACCTGAAATCACAGAAAAACACACAAACTCATAGTAAAGTCCAGAAAAGTAAATTTTAACTAAAAACTAATAAAAATATAATAAAAACTAACTAAAACATACTAAAAACATGCTAAAAACAATGCCAAAAAGCGTATAAATTATCCGCTCATCACAACACCAAACTTAAAATGTTGCTTGTCCCCAAGCAACTGAAAATCAAATAAGATAAAAAGAAGAGAATATGCAATGAATTCCAAAAACAACTATGAAGATCAGTATTAATTAGATGAGCGGAGCTTTTAGCTTTTTGCCTCTGAACAGTTTTGGCATCTCACTCTATCCTTTGAAATTTAGAATGATTGGCTTCTATAGGAACTCAAAATCCAGATAGTGTTATTGATTCTCCTAGTTAAGTATGATGATTCTTGAACACAGCTACTTTCTGAGTCTTGGCCGTGGCCCAAAGCACTCTGTCTTCCAGTATTACCACCGGATACATACATGTCACAGACACATAATTGGGTGAACCTTTTCAGATTGTGACTCAGCTTTGCTAGAGTCCCCAATTAAAGGTGTCCAGGGTTCTTAAGCACACTCTTTTTGCTTTGGATCACGACTTTATTATATTTTTTTTCTTTTTCTTTTTCCCTTTTTTTTTGTTTTTTTGTTTTTTTTTTGTATTCACTGCTTTTTCTTGCTTCAAGAATCATTTTTATGATTTTTCAGATCCTCAGTAACATGTCTCCTTTTTCATCATTCTTTCAAGAGCCAATCATTCATGAACAACAAATTCAAAAGACATATGCACTGTTCAAGCATACATTCAGAAACCAAAATATTGCCACCATATCAAAATAATTAATCTGTTATAAAATTCAAAATTCATACAATTCTTCTCTTTTTCAATTAAGAACATTTTTCATTTAAGAAAGATGATGGATTCATAGGACATTCATAACTTTAAGGCATAGACACTAAGACACTAATGATCATGAGATACAAACATAGATAAACATAAGCATAAAAATTCGAAAAACAGGAAAATAAAGGACAAGAAAATTAAAGAACGGGTCCACCTTAGTGATGGCGGCTTGTTCTTCCTCTTGAAGATCTTATGAAGTGCTTGAGCTCCTCAATGTCTCTTCCTTGCCTTTGTTGCTCCTCTCTCATGATTCTTTGATCTTCTCTAATTTCATGGAGGAGGATGGAATGTTCTTGGTGCTCCACCCTTAGCTGCCCCATGTTGGAACTCAATTCTCCTAGGGAGGTGTTGATTTGCTCCCAATAGTTTTGTGGAGGAAAGTGCATCCCTTGAGGTATCTCAGGGATTTCATGATGAGGAATTTCCTCATGTCCATGAGTGGGATCTCTTGTTTTCATTGAGTTCCTTCCACACAGATATCCATGAGGACTTGGTCCAACCTTTGATTAAAGTTGACCTTTTTTGAGTTTGAAAAGGGACCTCGGGGATTACCTTTTTTTTGGCCACAACTTCATAGAAGTGGTCTTGATGCATTCTTGAGATGAATCTCTCCATCTCCCATGACTCGGAGGTGGAAGCTTTTGCCTTCCCTTTCCTCTTTCTAGAGGTTTCTCCGGCCTTAGATGCCATAAATGATTATGGAAAAACAAAAAGCAATGATTTTACCACACCAAACTTAGAGAGTTTGCTCGTCCTCGAGCAAAAGAAGAAAGAAGAGAGTAGAAGAAGAAGAAATAGAGGAGATGGAGGTGGCTTTGTGGTTCGGCCAAGGGAGAGAAGTAGTGTTTAGAATGTGTGAGAATGAAGAGAATAGTGGGATTTAATAGGTGAGGGGTTTTTGGGAAAGAGTGTTTGAGGTGATTGGTGAATGGGTGAAGAAAAAGAGAGAGGGTGGTGGGGTAGGTGGGGATCCTGTGGGGTCTACAGATCCTGAGGTGTCAAGGAAAATTCATCCCTGCACTAAGTGGTGAGCAAAAATGCTCTTTATGCCAATTCTGGCGTTAAACGCCGGGCTAGTGCCCATTTCTGGCGTTTAACGCCAGCTTTCTTGCCCTTTCCTGGCGTTTAATGCCAGTCTGGTACCCCTTTCTGGCGTTAAACGCCCAGAATGGTGCCAGACTGGGCGTTAAACGCCCATTTGTTGCCCTTAGTGGCGTTTAAACGCCAGCAAGATCTTCCTCTAGGGTGTGCTATTTTTCTTTCTGTTTTTGCTTTTTCAATTGATTTTGTGACTTTCCATGATCATCAACCTACAGAAAACATAAAATAACAAAGAAAAATAGATAAATATAACATTGGGTTGCCTCCCAACAAGCGCTTCTTTAATGTCAGTAGCTTGACAATGGGATCTCATGGAGCCTCACAGATACTCAGAGCAATGTTGGAACCTCCCAACACCAAACTTAGAGTTTGAATGTGGGTGTTCAACACCAAACTTAGAAGTTGGTTGTGGCCTCCCAACACCAAACTTAGAGTTTGACTGTGGGGGCTCTGTTTGACTCTGTTTTGAGAGAAGCTCTTCATGCTTCCTCTCCATGGTATCCTTGAGCCTTAAACACAAAGGATTCTTCATTCACTTGAATGATCAATTCTCCTTTGTCCACATCAATCACAGCCTTTGCTGTGGCTAGGAATGGTCTGCCAAGGATGATGGATTCATCCATGCATTTCCCAGTCTCTAGGACTATGAAATCAGCAGGGATGTAATGGTCTTCAATCTTTACCAGAACATCCTCTACAAGTCCATAAGCTTGTTTTCTTGAATTGTCTGCCATCTCTAGTGAGATTCTTGCAGCTTGCACCTCAAAGATCCCTATCTTCTCCATTACAGAGAGAGGCATGAGGTTTATGCTTGACCCTAGGTCACACAGAGTCTTCTTAAAGGTCATGGTGCCTATGGCACAAGGTATTGAAAACTTCCCAGGATCTTGTCTCTTTTGAGGTAATTTCTGCCTAGACAAGTCATCCAGTTCTTTGGTGAGCAAAGGAGGTTCGTTCTCCCAAGTCTCATTACCAAATAACTTGTCATTTAGCTTCATGATTGCTCTAAGGTACTTAGCAACTTGCTCTTCAGTGACATATTCATCCTCTTCAGAGGAAGAATACTCATCAGAGCTCATGAATGGCAGAAGTAAATCCAATGGAATCTCTATGGTCTTAGTGTGAGCCTCAGATTCCCATGGTTCCTCATTAGGGAACTCATTGGAGGCCAGTGGACGTCCATCGAGGTCTTCCTCAGTGGCGCTCACTGCCTCTTTCTCCTCTCCAAATTCGGCCATGTTGATGACTGATGAGCGGATAATTTGTACGCTTTTTGGCATTGTTTTTAGTATGTTTTTAGTATGATCTAGTTAGTTTTTAGTATATTTTTATTAGTTTTTAGTTAAAATTCATTTTTCTGGACTTTACTATGAGTTTGTGTGTTTTTCTGTGATTTCAGGTATTTTCTGGCTGAAATTGAGGGACCTGAGCAAAAATCTGATTCAGAGACTGAAAAGGACTGTAGATGCTGTTGGATTCTGACCTCCCTGCACTCGAAGTGGATTTTCTGGAGCTACAGAAGCCCAATTGGCGTGCTCTCAACGGCGTTGAAAAGTAGACATCCTGGGCTTTCCAGCAATATATGATAGTCCATACTTTGCCCAAGATTTGATGGCCCAAACCGGCGTTCAAAGTCACCTTCAGATTTCCCAGCGTTAAACGCCGGAACTGGCACCAAAATGGGAGTTAAACGCCCAAACTGGCATAAAAGCTGGCGTTTAACTCCAAGAAGAGTCTCTACACGAAAAATGCTTCATTGCTCAGCCCAAGCACACACCAAGTGGGCCCGGAAGTGGATTTCTATGTCATTTACTCATCTCTGTACACCCTAGGCTACTAGTTTTCTATATATAGGACCTTTTACTATTGTATTTTCATCTTTTGATCATTTTTAGATCTCTAGATCATCTTTGGACATCTAGTTCTTAGATCATTTGGGGGCTGGCCTCACAGCCATGCCTAGACCTTGTTCTTATGTATTTTCAACGGTGGAGTTTCTACACACCATAGATTAAGGTGTGGAGCTCTGTTGTACCTCGAGTATTAATGCAATTACTATTGTTCTTCTATTCAATTCCACTTGTTCTTTGTCCAAGATATCACTTGTTCTTCAACTTGATGAATGTGATGATCCGTGACACTCATCAGCATTCTCACCTATGAACGTGTGACTGACAACCACCTCCGTTCTACCTTAGATTGGGTGAATATCTCTTGGATTCCTGATACACGATGCATGGTTGATCGCCTGATAACCGAGTGCTCGCCTGACAAACGAGCCAGCCATTCCGTGAGATCAGAGTCTTCGTGGTATAGGCAAGAACTGATGGCAGCATTCAAGAGAATCCGGAAGGTCTAACCTTGTCTGTGGTATTCTGAGTAGGATTCAATGATTGAATGACTGTGACGTGCTTCAAACTCCTGAGGGCGGGGCGTTAGTGACAGACGCAAAAGAATCACTGGATTCTATTCCGGCCCGATTGAGAACCGACAGATGGATAGCCGTGCCGTGACAGGGTGCGTTGAACATTTCCAATGAGAGGATGGGAGGTAGCCACTGACAACGGTGAAACCCTTGCATAAGCTTGCCATGGAAAGGAGTAAGAAGGATTGGATGAAGACAGTAGGAAAGCAGAGAGACGAAAGGGACAAGCATCTTCATACGCTTATCTGAAGCTCTCACCAATGATATACATAAGTATCTCTATCTTTATCTTTATGTTTTATTCATATATCATCTATACCCATTTGAGTCTGCCTGACTAAGATTTACAAGGTGACCATAGCTTGCTTCATACCAACAATCTCCGTGGGATCGACCCTTACTCACGTAAGGTATTACTTGGACGACCCAGTGCACTTGCTGGTTAGTTGTGCAAAGTTGTGTAGTGATCACAATTTCGCGCACCAAGTTTTTGGCGCTGTTGCCGGGGATTGTTTTGAGTATGGACAACTGACGGTTCATCTTGTTGCTTAGATTAGGTATTTTTCTTCAGAGTTCTTAAGAATAAATTCTAGTGTTTCATGATGATCTGTTGAAGTCTGGCTGGCTGAGAAGCCATGTCTAATCTAATTGGACCGAGGTTTCAACCTATCATCACAAGAGCTTGTTGATTCCTATCAATCTTGCTATTGGAGCAATGATCTGCTAAGGCTTGGCTGGCCATTGGCCATGTCTAGTGTTTTGGATCGAAGCTTTCTTTGAAAGCTTGGCTGGCTGTGAAGCCATGTCTAATTCCTGGACCGGAGTCTTAGACTAACATTGCAATGATTCCTGGAATCCAAATTGAGAATTCTGAAACCTTTATTTTCTATTTTCATATAATTTTCGAAAAAGCACAAAAAAATTATAAAAATCATAAAAACCAAAAATATTTTATGTTTCTTGTTTAAGTCTAGTGTCTAATTTTAAGTTTGGTGTCTTGCATGCATTGTTTATTTGATCTTGGTTCTATTTTCAAGTCAATAGTACAGGGAACTGAAGATTCAGAACATGCAGCAGAGGAATTACACAGAAAAAGCTGGGCGTTCAAAATGCCCAGTGAAGAAGGATAGACTGGCGTTTAAACGCCAGCCAGGGTGCCTGGTTGGGCGTTTAACGCCCAAAAAGGTAGTGCATTGGGCGTTAAACGCCAGAATGTGCACCATTCTGGGCGTTTAACGCCAGGATGGCACAAGGGGGAGGATTTTGTTTTCAAAATCAATTTTTTTTTAAGTTTTCAAAGTTTTTCAAAATCAAATCTTTTTCAAATCATATCTTTTAAATCAAATGTTTTCAAAATCAATTTCTTTCCTTTTTCAAAGATACTTGCTAACAATTAATGATTTGATTGAACATTTTAAGTATGTTGCCTTTTCTGTTGAGAAAGGTTTAATGTTTGAATCATATCTTTTCTTGTTAGGCAAGTCATTAATTTTTAAAATCAAATCTTTTTAAAATTGTTTTCAAATCATATCTTTTCAATCATATCTTTTTAAAAGCATAGCTTTTCAATCAAATCTTTTTAATCACATCTTTTTCAAAACAGTTTTTAATCAAATCTTTTTGATTTCTAATTTCAAAATCTTTTTCAAAAATTACTTGATTTCTTTCCCACTCTTGATTTTCGAAAATTAATTAAATTTTTTAAAAATGTTTTCAAAATATTTCACTTGATTTTCGAAAATTTCTTCCTCTCTTCCCACATCCTTCTATTTATGGAGTACCACTCCTTCTCAATGCACAATTCGAACTCTATCTAATTAAGTTCGAATTCTCTACTTCTTCCTTCTATTTTTCTGTTCCTCTGACACCTCAAGGAATCTCTATACTGTGACATAGAGGATTCCACACTTTCTTGTTCTCTTCTCTTTCATATGAGCAGGAGCAAAGACAAAAGCATTCTTGTTGAAGCTGACCCTGAACCTGAAAGGACCTTAAAGTGAAAGCTAAGAGAAGCTAAGGCACAACTCTCTGTAGAGGACCTGACAGAAATCTTCAAAGAAGAAGAAACCATGGCAACCGAAAACAACAACAACAACAACAATGCAAGGAAGGTGCTGGGTGACTTTACTGCACCTACTCCCGACTTCTATGGGAGAAGCATCTCTATGAAGCTTGGGAAAGCCTAGACTCATGGAAAAAGCTAGTCAATGCCTTCTTGGCAAAGTTCTTTCCACCTCAAAAATTGAGTAAGCTTAGAGTGGAAGTCCAAACCTTTAGACAGAAGGATGGAGAATCCCTCTATGAAGCTTGGGAAAGATACAAACAATTGATCAGAAAATGTCCATCTGACATGCTTTCTGAATGGAGCATCATAGGTATTTTCTATGATGGTCTCTCTGAACTATCCAAGATGTCTTTGGATAGCTCTGCTGGAGGATCTCTTCATCTGAAGAAGACGCCTACAGAAGCTCAAGAGCTAATTGAAATGGTTGCAAATAACCAATTCATGTACACTTCTGAAAGGAATCCTGTGAACAATGGGATAAATCAGAAGAAAAGAGTTCTTGAGATTGATACTCTGAATGCCATATTGGCTCAGAACAAGATATTGACTCAGCAAGTCAATTTGATTTCTCAAAGTCTGTCTGGAATGCAAAATGCACCAAGCAGTACTAAGGATGCTTCATCTGAAGAAGAAGCTTATGATCCTGAGAACCCTTCAATGGAAGAGGTGAATTACCTAGGAGAACCCTATGGAAACACCTATAATTCTTCATGGAGAAATCACCCAAATTTCTCATGGAAGAATCAAGAGAGACCTCAACAAGGTTTCAATAACAATAATGGTGGAAGAAACAGGTTTAGCAATGGCAAGGCTTTTCCATCATCTTCTCAGCAACAGACAGAGAGTTCTAAGCAGAACACCTCTGACTTAGCAACCATGGTCTCTGATCTAATCAAAACCACTCAAAGTTTCATGACTGAAACAAGGTCCTCCATTAGGAATTTGGAGGCACAAGTGGGACAGCTGAGCAAGAAAGTTACTGAACTCCTTCCTAGTACTCTTCCAAGCAATACAGAAGAAAATCCAAAAGGAGAGTGCAAGGCCATCAACATGGCCGAATTTGGAGAGGAGGGAGAGGAAGTGAACGCCACTGAGGGAGACCTCAATGGGCGTGCACTGACCTCCAATGAGTTCCCTAATGAGGAACCATGGGAATCTGAGGCTCAAAATGAGACCATAGAGATTCCATTGGACTTACTTCTGCCTTTCATGAGCTCTGATGAGTATTCTTCCTCTGAAGAGGATGAGTATGTCACTGAAGAGCAAGTTGCTAAATACCTTGGAGCAATCATGAAGCTAAATGACAAGTTATTTGGTAATGAGACTTGGGAGAACGAACCTCCTTTGCTCACCAAAGAACTGGATGACTTGTCTAGGCAGAAATTACCTCAAAAAAAGACAAGATCCTGGGAAGTTTTCCATACCTTGTACCATAGGCACCATGACCTTCAAGAAGGCTCTGTGTGACTTAGGGTCAAGTGTAAACCTCATGCCTCTCTCTGTAATGGAGAAGCTAGGGATCTTTGAGGTACAAGCTGCAAGAATCTCACTAGAGATGGCAGACAATTCAAGAAAACAAGCTTATGGACTTGTAGAGGATGTTTTGGTGAAGATTGAAGACCATTACATCCCTGCTGATTTCATCGTCCTAGAGACTGGGAAATGCATGGATGAATCTATCATCCTTGGCAGACCCTTTCTAGCCACAGCAAAGGCTGTGATTGATGTTGATGGAGGTGAACTGATCATTCAAGTGAATGAAGAATCCTTTGTGTTTAAGGCTCAAGGATACCCCTCTGTCACTGATGAGCGGATAATTTGTATGCTTTTTGGCATTGTTTTTAGTATGTTTTTAGTATCTTTTAGTTAGTTTTTAGTATATTTTTATTAGTTTTTAGTTAAAATTCACTTTTCTAGACTTTACTATGAGTTTGTGTGTTTTTCTGTGATTTCAGGTATTTTCTGGCTGAAATTGAGGGACCTGAGCAAAAATCTGATCCAGAGACTCAAAAGGACTGCAGATGCTGTTGGATTCTGACCTCCCTGCACTCGAAGTGGATTTTCTGGAGCTACAGAAGCCCAATTGGCACGCTCTCAACGGCGTTGGAAAGTAGACATCCTGGGCTTTCCAGCAATATATAATAGTCCATACTTTGCCCAAGATTTGATGGCCCAAACCGGCGTTCAAAGTCACCTCAAGAAATTCCAGCGTTAAACGCCGGAACTGGCACCTAATTGGGAGTTAAACGCCCAAACTGGCACTAAAGCTGGCGTTTAACTCCAAGGAGAGTCTCTACACGAAAAAGCTTCATTGCTCAGCCCAAGCACACACCAAGTGGGCCCGGAAGTGGATTTTTATGTCATTTACTCATCTATGTACTAGTTTTCTATAAGTAGGACCTTTTACTATTGTATTAGAGAGACTTTTGGTAGCTATCTTTGTTTTATGCTATCTTAGATCATTGGGAGGCTGGCCATTCGGCCATGCCTAGACCTTATGCTTATGTATTTTCAACGGTGGAGTTTCTACACACCATAGATTAAGGTGTGGAGCTCTGCTGTACCTCGAGTATTAATGCAATTACTATTGTTCTTCCATTCAATTCCGCTTATTCTTTATCCAAGATATCACTTGTTCTTCAACATGATGAAGGTGATGATTGACGCCCATCACCATTCTCACTCATGAACAAGGTGACTGACAACCATTCTTGTTCTACAAGCATCTGAGGCTTAGTGAATATCTCTTGGATTCCCGATTGCACGATGCATGGTTGATCGCCTGACAACCGAGTGCTCGCCTGACAAACGAGCCAACCATTCCGTGAGATCAGAGTCTTCGTGGTATAGGCAGGACTTGATGGCAGCATTCAAGAGAATCCGGAAGGTCTAACCTTGTCTGTGGTATTCTGAGTAGGATTCAATGATTGAATGACTGTGACGTGCTTCAAACCTATAACCTACTGGGCGTTAGTGACAGACGCAAAAGAGGGATTCTATTCCGGTAGGGGAGGGAACCAAACCGGTGATTGGCAGTACTGTGACAGAGTGCGTGCATTAGCTTTCACTGCGCGGATGGAAGGTAGCTGCTGACAACAGTGAAACCCTACACGAGCTTGCCATGGAAAGGAGTAAGAAGGATTGGATGAAGACAGTAGGAAAGCAGAGAGACGGAAGGGAAGGCATCTTCATACACTTGTCTGAAGCTCTTACACCAATGATATACATAAGTATCTCTATCTTTATCTTTATGCTTTATTCATCATCTATACCCATTTAAGTCTGCCTGACTGAGATTTACAAGATGACCATAGCTTGCTTCATACCAACAATCTCCGTGGGATCGACCCTTACGCACGTAAGGTATTACTTGGACGACCCAGTGCACTTGCTGGTTAGTTGTGCGAAGTTGTGTTTATGCCATGGTATTGAACACCAAGTTTTTGGATTCATTACTGGGGATTATTTGAGTTGTGAAAAGTATTGATCACAATTTCGTGCACCAAGTTTTTGGCGCCGTTGCCGGGGATTGTTCAAGTTTTGAGCAAGCTTTTGGTAACAATGCCTGGGATTGTTCTAGTTTGAACAACTGACGGTTCATCTTGTTGCTTAGATTAGGTATTTATTTTTTCGAAATTCTTGAAGATGAATTCTAGAGTTTCATGATGATTTGTTGAAATCTGGCTGGCTGAGAAGACATGTCTAATTTCATTGGACCGAGGTTTCAACTCATCACCACAAGAGCTTGTTGATTTTCATCAATTTTGCTTTTGGAGCAGTGATCTGCTAAGGCTTGGCTGACCTTTGGTCATGTCTAGTGTTTTGGACCGAAGCTTTCTTTGAAAGCTTGGCTGGCTGTGAAGCCATGTCTAATTCCTGGACCGGAGTCTTAGACTAGCATTGCACTGATTCCTGGAATTCTCATTAAGAATTTTGATACCTTTTTCCACTTAATTTTCGAAAAACACAAAAAAAAAAATTACAAAATCATAAAAACCAAAAAAAATATTTGCTGTTTCTTGCTTAAGTTTAGTGTCTCATCTTAAGTTTGGTGTCAATTACATGCATTCATTCATGTGTCTTAAGGATCTTCAAGTAATTCTTGATGATTTCTTACTCTGATCTTTGAATTCTTTTGGCTTGAGTATTTATGTGTCTCATATAGTGTCAGTAGTACACAAACTGCTAAGTTTGGTGTCTTGCATGCATTGTTATTTGATTCTTGTTGCATTTTGATTATTAAAAAAATCCAAAAATATTTTTAATTTGTGTCTTTTCAAGTCAATGATACAAAGAATTGAAGATTCAGAACATACTGCAGAGGAATTATACAGAAAAAGCTGAGCATTCAAAAATGCCCAGTGAAGAAGGCAGACTGGCGTTTAAACGCCAGCCAGGGTACCTGGTTGGGCGTTTAACGCCCAAAAAGGTAGCATTTTGGGCGTTAAACGCCAGAATGTATACCATTCTGGGCGTTTAACGCCAGGATGGTGCTAGGGGGAAGATTTTGTTTTCAAATCAATTTTTTTTTCAAGTTTTCAAAGTTTTTCAAAACCAAATCTTTTTCAAATCATATCTTTTCAATCAAATGTTTTCAAAATCAATTTCTTTCCTTTTTCAAAGATACTTACTAACAATTAATGATTTGATTGAACGTTTTTTGCCTTTTCTATTAAGGAAGGTTTTATGTTTGAATCATATCTTTTCTTGTTAGGCAAGTCATCAATTTTTAAAATCACATCTTTTCAAATTGTTTTCAAATCATATCCTTTAAAATTGTTTTCAAATCATATCTTCTCAATCACATCTTTTTAAAACCATAACTTTTCAATCAAATCTTTTTAATTTCTAATTTCAAAATCTTTTTCAAAAATCACTTGATTTCTTTTTCACTTTTGATTTTCGAAAATTACCAATCAAATTTTCAAAATGTTTTCAAAATCTTTTAATTGAATTTTCGAAAGTTCTCTTCCCTCCTTCCCACATCCTTCTATTTATGGAGTACTACTCCTTCTTAATGCAAAATTCGAACTCTAACTACTAAAGTTCAAATTATTCTTCTCCTTCTTCTTTCTATTTCTCTTTTCCTCTGACACTTCAAGGAATCTCTATACTGTGACATAGAGGATTCCACATTTTCTTGTTCTCTTCTCTTTCATATGAGCAGGAGCAGAGACAAAGGCATTCTTGTTGAAGCTGATCCTGAACCTGAAAGGACCTTGAAGAGAAAGCTAAGAGAGGCCAAAGCACACTCTCTTTAGAGGACCTGACCGATTCTTCAAGGAAGAAGAACCCATGGCAGCCGAAAACAACAACAATGCCAACATGCAAGGAAGGTGCTGGGTGACTTTACTGCACCTACTCCTGATTTCTATGGGAGAAGCATCTCTATCCCTGCCATTGGAGCAAACAACTTTGAGCTTAAGCCTCAATTAGTTTCTCTAATGCAACAGAATTGCAAGTTCCATGGACTTCCAATGGAAGATCCTCATCAGTTCTTAGCTGAATTCTTGCAAATCTGTGACACAGTCAAGACTAATGGGGTCAACCCTGAGGTCTACAGACTGATGCTATTCCCTTTTGCTGTAAGAGACAGAGCTAGAATATGGTTGGATTCTCAACCTAAAGAAAGCCTGACTCTTGGGAAAAGCTAGTCAATGCCTTCTTGGCAAAGTTCTTTCCACCACAAGATGGAGTAAGCTTAGAGTGGAAGTCCAAACCTTCAGACAGAAGGATGGAGATCCCTCTATGAAGCTTGGGAAAGATACAAACAATTAATCAGAAGATGTCCTTCAGACATGCTTTCTGAATGGAGCATCATAGGAATTTTCTATGATGTCTCTCTGAACTATCCAAGATGTCTTTGGATAGCTCTGCTGGAGGATCTCTTCATCTGAAGACGCCTACAGAAGCTCAAGAGCTAATTGAAATGGTTGCAAATAACCAATTCATGTACACTTCTGAAAGGAATCCTGTGAACAATGGGACTAGTCAGAAGAAGGAGTTCTTGAGATTGACGCTCTGAATGCCATACTGGCTCAACAAGATATTGACTCAACAAGTCATTTGATTTCTCAAAGTCTGTCTGGAATGCAAAATGCACCTGGCAGTACTAAGGATGCTTCATCTGAGGAAGAAGCTTATGATCCTGAGAACCCTTCAATGGAAGAGGTGAATTACCTAGGAGAACCCTATGGAAACACCTATAATTCTTCATGGAGAAATCACCCAAATTTCTCATGGAAGAATCAAGAGAGACCTCAACAAGGTTTCAATAACAATAATGGTGGAAGAAACAGGTTTAGCAATAGCAAGCCTTTCCATCATCTTCTCAGCAACAGACAGAGAGTTCTAAGCAGAATACTTCTGACTTAGCAACAATGGTCTCTGATCTAATAAAGACCACTCAAAGTTTCATGAATGAAACAAGGTCCTCCATCAGAAATTTGAAAGGACAAGTGGGTCAGCTGAGCAAGAAAGTTACTGAACTCCCTCCTAGCACTCTCCCAAGTAATACAGAAGAAAATCCAAAAGGAGAGTGCAAAGCCATAGACATGGCCGAATATGGAGAGGAAAGAGAGGAGGAGACGCCACTGAGGTAGACCTCAGTGGGCGTGTACCAATCTCCTCTGAGTTCCTCAATGAGGAACAATGGGAATCTGAGGCTCAAATGAGACCATAGAGATTCCATTGGACTTACTCTTGCCATTCATGAGCTCTGATGAGTATTCTTCCTCTGAAGAGGATGAGTATGTCACTGAAGAGCAAGTTGCTAATACCTTGGAGCAATCATGAACTGAATGACAAGTTATTTGGAAATGAGACTTGGAGGATGAACCACCTTTGCTCACCAAGAACTGGATGACTTGTCTAGGCAGAAACTGCCTCAAAGAGGCAAGATCCTGGGAAGTTTTCTATACCTTGTACCATAGGCCCATGACCTTCAAAAAGGCCTTGTGTGACTTAGGGTCAAGTGTAACCTCATGCCCCTCTCTGTAATGGAGAAATTAGGGATTTTTGAGGTACAAGCTGCAAGAATCTCATTAGAGATGGCAGACAATTCAAGAAAACAAGCTCATGGACTTGTAGAGAATGTTTTGGTGAAGATTGAAGACCATTACATCCCTACTGATTTCATAGTCCTAGAGACTGGAAGTGCATGGATGAATCCATCATCCTTGGCAGACCCTTCCTAGCCACAGCAAAGGCTGTGATTGATGTTGATAGAGGAGAGTTGATCATTCAAGTGAATGAAGAATCCTTGGTGTTTAAGGCCCAAGGACATCCCTCTATCATCATGGAGAGGAAGCATGAAGAGCTTCTCTCAAACAGAGCCAAGCAGAGCCCCCACAGTCAAACTCTAAGTTTGGTGTTGGGAGGCCACAACCAAACTCTAAGTTTGGTGTTGAACCCCCACATTCAAACTCTAAGTTTGGTGTTGGGAGGTTCCAACACGGTTCTGAGTATTTCTGAGGCTCCATGAGAGTCCTCTGTCAAGCTAATGACATTAAAGAAGCGCTTGTTGGGAGGCAACCCAATGTTTTATAGCTAACTATTTTCTTTTGTTATTTTATCTTTTTTGTAGGATGATGATCATAAGAGTCACAAAAACAATGAAAAAAGCAAAAACAGAATGAAAACAGGAAGAAAAATAGCACACCCTGGAGGAGAAGAAGCTGGCGTTCAAACGCCGTAATGCTAGCTGTTGGGCGTTTAACGCCCAGTCTGGCACCATTCTGGGCGTTTAACGCCAGAAAGGGGCACCAGACTGGCGTTAAACGCCAGTAAAGGGCAACAACCTGGCGTTAAACGCCAGGAATGGCACCAGCCCGTTTAACGCCAGAAATAGCTCAAACGTGATTTTGAGCAACATTTGGTGCAGGGATGACTTTTCCTTGACACCACAGGATCTGTGGACCCCACAAGACCCCACCACCATTCTCTCTCTTCTTCCCCCATTCACCAATCACCTCAACACCTCTTCCCCAAAAACCCTTCACCTATCAAATCCCATCTTTCTCTTCACCACTCACATCCATCCTTCATAAATCCCCACCAACCTCACCCTTCAAATTCAAACCACTTTCCTATATATACCCTTCTTCAACCCTTCATTTTCACACAACCTAAACACCCCTTCTTTCCCTTCTTGGCCGAACACACCACCTTCCCCCTCTCCCTCATTTCTTCTTCTTCTACTCTCTTCTTTCTTCTTTTGCTCGAGGACGAGCAAACATTTTAAGTTTGGTGTGGTAAAAGCGTTGCTTTTTCGTTTTTCCATAACCATTTATGGCATCCAAGGCCGGAGAAACCTCTAGAAAGAGGAAAGGGAAGGCAAAGGCTTCCACCTCCGAGTCATGGGAGATGGATAGATTCCTCTCAAGGGTGCAAGTCCACTTCTATGAAGTTGTGGCCTTGAAGAAGGTGATCCCCGAAGTCCCCTTTTCACTCAAAAGGGTGAATATCCGAGATCCGCCATGAGATCCGAAGAAGAGGTTGGGAAGTACTCACCACCCCATTCAACAAGTCGAATCTTGATGGTTCAAGAGTTCTATGCCAATGCATGGATCACCAAGAACCATGACCAAAGTGTGAACCCGAATCCAAAGAATTATCTCACTATGGTTCGGGGGAAATACTTGGATTTTAGTCCGGAAAGTGTGAGGGTGGCGTTCAACTTGCCTATGATGCAAGGAGATGAGCATCCTTACACTAAAGGTCAACTTTGATCAAAGGTTGGACCAAGTCCTCACAATCATATGTAAGAGGGCGCACAATGGAAGCAAGATTCAAGAGGAAAGCCGGTTCAATTGAGAAGGCATGACCTCAAGCCCGTGGCTAGAGGATGGTTAGAGTTCATACAACGCTCAATCATTCCCACTAGCAACCGGTCAGAAGTTACCATAGACCGGGCTATCATGATCCATACATCATGATTGGAGAAGAAATAGAATTCATGAGGTTATAGCCCAAGAACTCTACAAGGTGCGGACAAGACCTCCACTTTGGCAAGGTTAGCCTTTCCTCATCTCATCTGTCACCTCTGTTATTCAGTTGGAGTTGACATAGAGGGAGATACTCCCATTGATGAGGACAAGCCCATCACCAAGAAAAGGATGGAGTACACAAGAGACCCCTCTCACCATGAGATCCCTGAGATTCCTCAAGGGATGCACTTTCCTCCACAAAATTATTGGGAGCAATTAAACACCTCCCTAGGAGAGTTGAGTTCCAACATGGGACAACTAAGGGTGGAGCATCAAGAACACTCCATTCTCCTCCATGAAATTAGAGAAGACCAAAGAATCATGAGGGAGGAGCAACAAAGACAAGGAAGAGACATTGAGGAGCTCAAGCACTCCATAGGATCTTCAAGAGCAAGAAAGAGCCGCCATCACTAAGGTGGACCCGTTCCTTGATTTCCTTGTTCTTTATTCTTCTGTTTTTCGAATTTTATGCTTATGTTTATCCATGTTTGTGTCTTGTGATCATTAGTGTCTTAGTGTCTATGCCTTAAAGTTATGAATGTCCTATGAATCCATCACCTTTCTTGAATAAAAACGTGCTTAATTGAAAAAGAAAAGAATTGCATGAATTCTGAATTTTATAATAGTTTAATTATTTTGATGTGGTGGCAACACTTTTGTTCTCTGAATGTATGCTTGAACAGTGCATATGTCTTTTGAACTTGTGGTTCATGAATGTTGGCTCTTGAAAGAATGATGAAAAAGGAGACATGTTACTGAGGATCTGAAAAATCATAAAAAAATGATTCTTGAAGCAAGCAAAAACCGAAAAAAAAAAATGTTTATTCGAAAAAAAAAAAAGAGAAAGAATAAGAGTTGTGATCCAAGGCAAATAAGAGTGTGCTTAAGAACCCTGGACACCTCTAATTGGGGACTTTAGCAAAGCTGAGTCACAATCTGAAAAGGTTCACCCAATTATGTGTCTGTGGCATGTATGTATCCGGTGGTAATACTGGAAGACAGAGTGCTTTGGGCCACAGCCAAGACTCAATAAATAGCTATGTTCAAGAATCATCATACTTTACTAGGAGAATCATTACACTATCTGGATTCTAGTTCCTAAAGAAGCCAATCATTCTGAATTACAAGGATAGAGTGAGATGCCAAAACTATTCAGAGACAAAAAGCTAAAAGCCCCGCTCATCTAATTAATACTGATCTTCATAGATGTTTTTGGAGTTCATTGCATATTCTCTTCCTTTTATCTTATTTGATTTTTAGTTGCTTGGGACAAGCAACAATTTAAGTTTGGTGTTGTGATGAGCGATAATTTGTATGCTTTTTGGCATTGTTTTTAGTATGTTTTAGTATCTTTTAGTTAGTTTTTAGTATATTTTTTATTAGTTTTTAGTTAAAATTCACTTTTCTGGACTTTACTATGAGTTTGTGTGTTTTCTGTGATTTCAGATATTTTCTGGCTGAAATTGAGGGACCTGAGCAAAAATCTGATCCAGAGACTCAAAGGACTGCAGATGCTGTTGGATTCTGACCTCCCTGCACTCGAAGTGGATTTTCTGGAGCTACAGAAGCCCAATTGGCGCGCTCTCAACGGCGTTGGAAAGTAGACATCCTGGCTTTCCAGCAATATATAATAGTCCATACTTTGCCCAAGATTTGATGGCCCAAACCGGCGTTCAAGTCACCTCAAGAAATTCCAGCGTTAAACGCCGGAACTGGCACCTAATTGGGATTTAAACGCCCAACTGGCACTAAGCTGGCGTTTAACTCCAAGGAGTCTCTACACGAAAAAGCTTCATTGCTCAGCCCAAGCACACACCAAGTGGGCCCGGAAGTGGATTTTTATGTCATTTACTCATCTATGTACTAGTTTTCTATAAGTAGGACCTTTTACTATTGTATTAAGAGACTTTTGGTAGCTATCTTTGTTTTATGCTATCTTAGATCATTGGGAGCTGGCCATTCGGCCATGCCTAGACCTTATGCTTATGTATTTTCAACGGTGGAGTTTCTACACACCATAGATTAAGGTGTGGAGCTCTGCTGTACCTCGAGTATTAATGCAATTACTATTGTTCTTCCATTCAATTCCGCTTATTCTTTATCCAAGATATCACTTGTTCTTCAACATGATGAAGGTGATGATTGACGCCCATCACCATTCTCACTCATGAACAGGACTGACAACCATTCTTGTTCTACAAGCATCTGAGGCTTAGTGAATATCTCTTGGATTCCCGATTGCACGATGCATGGTTGATCGCCTGACAACCGAGTGCTCGCCTGACAAACGAGCCAACCATTCCGTGAGATCAGAGTCTTCGTGGTATAGGCAGGACTTGATGGCAGCATTCAAGAGAATCCGGAAGGTCTAACCTTGTCTGTGGTATTCTGAGTAGGATTCAATGATTGAATGACTGTGACGTGCTTCAAACCTATAACCTACTGGGCGTTAGTGACAGACGCAAAAGAGGGATTCTATTCCGGTAGGGGAGGGAACCAAACCGGTGATTGGCAGTACTATGACAGAGTGCGTGCATTAGCTTTCACTGCGCGGATGGGAGGTAGCTGCTGACAACAGTGAAACCCTACACGAGCTTGCCATGGAAAGGAGTAAGAAGGATTGGATGAAGACAGTAGGAAAGCAGAGAGACGGAAGGGAAGGCATCTTCATACACTTGTCTGAAGCTCTTACACCAATGATATACATAAGTATCTCTATCTTTATCTTTATGCTTTATTCATCATCTATACCCATTTAAGTCTGCCTGACTGAGATTTACAAGATGACCATAGCTTGCTTCATACCAACAATCTCCGTGGGATCGACCCTTACTCACGTAAGGTATTACTTGGACGACCCAGTGCACTTGCTGGTTAGTTGTGCGAAGTTGTGTTTATGCCATGGTATTGAACACCAAGTTTTTGGATTCATTACCGGGGATTATTTGAGTTGTGAAAAGTATTGATCACAATTTCGTGCACCAGTCACCATGGAGAGGAAGCATGAAGAGCTTCTCTCAAATCAGAGTCAAGCAGAGCCCCCACAGTCAAACTCTAAGTTTGGTGTTGGGAGGCCACAACCAAACACTAAGTTTGGTGTTGAACCCCCACATTCAAAACTCTAAGTTTGGTGTTGGGAGGTTCCAACATTGCTCTGAGTATCTGTGAGGCTCCATGAGAGCCCTCTGTCAAGCTACTGACATTAAAGAAGCGCTTGTTGGGAGGCAACCCAATGTTATATTTTATCTATTTTCTTTTGTTATTTTTTTGTTTTCTGTAGGTTGATGATTATAAGAAGTCACAAAATCAATTGAAAAAGCAAAAACAGAATGAAAAACAGGAAGAAAAATAGCACACCCTGGAGGAAGAACCTACTGGCGTTTAAACGCCAGTAAGGCTAGCAGTTGGGCGTTTAACGCCCAGTCTGGCACCATTCTGGGCGTTTAACGCCAGAAAGGGGCACCAGACTGGCGTTAAACGCCAGAAAAGGGCAAGAAGCTGGCGTTAAACGCCAGAAATGGGCACCAGCCCGGCGTTTAACGCCAGATTTGGCACAAAACGTATTTTTGCATGCCATTTGGTGCAGGGATGACTTTTTCTTGACACCTCAGGATTTGTGGACCCCACAGGATCCCCACCAACCCACCACTCTCTCTTCTTCTTCACCCATTCACCAATCACCTCAATACCTCTTCCCCAAAAACCCTTCACCTATCAAATCCCATCTTTCTCTTCACCACTCACATCCATCCTTCATAAAACCCCACCTACCTCACCATTCAAATTCAAACCACTTTCCCACCCAAACCCACCCATAATGGCCGAACCCTACCCCTCCCCTCACTCCTATATAAACCCTTCTTCACCCCTTCATTTTCACACAACCTAAACACCACTTCTCCCCCTCTTTGGCCGAACACAAAGCCATCCCCTTCTTCCTCATTTCTTCTTCTTCTACTCTCTTCTTTCTTCTTTTGCTCGAGGACGAGCAAACCTTTTAAGTTTGGTGTGGTAAAAGCATTGCTTTTTGTTTTTCCATAACCATTTATGGCATCCAAGGCCGGAGAAACCTCTAGAAAGAGGAAAAGGAAGGCAAAAGCTTCCACCTCCGAGTCATGGAAGATGGAGAGATTCATCTCAAGGGTGCATCAAGACCACTTCTATGAAGTTGTGGCCTTGAAGAAGGTGATCCCCGAGGTCCCTTTTTCACTCAAAAAGAGTGAATATCCGGAGATCCGACATGAGATTCGAAGAAGAGGTTGGGAAGTTCTCACCAACCCCATTCAACAAGTCGGAATCTTAATGGTTCAAGAGTTCTATGCCAATGCATGGATCACCAAGAGCCATGATCAAAGTATGAACCTGAACCCAAAGAATTGGCTTACTATGGTTCGGGGGAAATACTTGGATTTTAGTCCGGAAAATGTAAGGTTGGCATTCAACTTGCCTATGATGCAAGGAGATGAACATCCTTACACTAGAAGGGTCAACTTTGATAAAAGGTTGGACCAAGTCCTCACTGACATTTGTGAAGAGGGCGCCCAATGGAAGAGAGATTCAAGAAGGAAGCCGGTTCAATTAAGAAGGCATGACCTCAAACCCGTGGCTAGAGGATGGTTGGAGTTTATCCAACGCTCAATCATTCCCACTAGCAACCGGTCCGAAGTTACTCTAGACCGGGCCATCATGATCCATAGCATCATGATAGGAGAAGAAGTGGAAGTTCATGAGGTTATAGCCCAAGAACTCTATAAGGTGGCGGACAAGTCCTCTACCTTGGCAAGGTTAGCCTTTCCTCATCTCATTTGTCACCTCTATTATTCAGTTGGAGTTGACATAGAGGGAGACATCCTCATTGATGAGGACAAGCCCATCACTAAGAAAAGGATGGAGCAAACAAGAGACCTCTCTCATCATGAGACCCCTGAGATGCCTCAAGGGATGCACTTTCCTCCACAAGATTATTGGGAGCAAATTAACACCTTCCTAGGAGAATTGAGTTCCAACATGGGACAACTAAGGGTGGAGTACCAAGAACAGTCCATCCTCCTCCATGAAATTAGAGAAGATCAAAGAATCATGAGAGAGGAGCAACAAAGACAAGGAAGAGACATTGAGGAGCTCAAGCACTCCATAAGACCTTCAAGAGGAAGAACAAGCCGCCATCACTAAGGTGGACCCGTTCTTTAATCTCCTTGTTCTTTATTTTCTTGGTTTTTCGAAAATTTATGCTTTATGTTTGTCCATGTTTATGTCTTATGATCATTAGTGTCTATGCCTTAAAGTTATGAATGTCCTATGAATCCATCACCTTTCTTAAATAAACAAATGTTCTTAATTGAAAAGGAGAAGAATTGCATGAATTTTAAATTTTATAACAGATTGATTATTTTGATGTGGTGGCAACACTTTTGTTTTCTAAATGTATGCTTAAACAGTGCATATGTCTTTTGAATTTGTGGTTCATGAATGTTGGCTCTTGAAAGAATGATGAAAAAGGAGACATGTTACTGAGGATCTGAAAAATCATAAAAATGATTCTTGAAGCAAGAAAAAGCAGTGAATACAAAAAAAACGAAAAAAAAGGGAGAAAAAGAAAAAGAAAGAAAAGAAAGAAATAAGTTGTGATCCAAGGCAAAAAGAGTGTGCTTAAGAACCCTGGACACCTCTAATTGGGACTTTAGCAAAGCTGAGTCACAATCTGAAAAGGTTCACCCAATTATGTGTCTGTGGCATGTATGTATCCGGTGGTAATACTGGAAGACAGAGTGCTTTGGGCCACAGCCAAGACTCAATAAGTAGCTGTGTTCAAGAATCATCATACTTAACTAGGAGAATCAATAACACTATCTGGATTCTGAGTTCCTAAAGAAGCCAATCATTCTGAATTTCAAAGGATAGAGTGAGATGCCAAAACTATTCAGAGGCAAAAAGCTAAAAGCCCCGCTCATCTAATTAATACTGATCTTCATAGATGTTTTTGGAGTTCATTGCATATTCTCTTCTTTTTATCTTATTTGATTTTCAGTTGCTTGGGACAAGCAACAATTTAAGTTTGGTGTTGTGATGAGCGGATAATTTGTACGCTTTTTTGGCATTGTTTTTAGTATGTTTTTAGTATGATCTAGTTAGTTTTTAGTATATTTTATTAGTTTTTAGTTAAAATTCACTTTTCTGGACTTTACTATGATTTGTGTATTTTTCTGTGATTTCAGGTATTTTCTGGCTGAAATTGAGGGACCTGAGCAAAAATCTGATTCAGAGACTGAAAAGGACTGCAGATGCTGTTGGATTCTGACCTCCCTGCACTCGAAGTGGATTTTCTGGAGCTACAGAAGCCCAATTGGCACGATCTTAACGGCGTTGGAAAGTAGACATCCTGGGCTTTCCAGCAATATATGATAGTCCATACTTTGCCCAAGATTTGATGGCCCAAACCGGCGTTCAAAGTCACCTTCAGATTTCCCAGCGTTAAACGCCGGAACTGGCACCAAAATGGGAGTTAAACGCCCAAACTGGCATAAAAGCTGGCGTTTAACTCCAAGAAGAGTCTCTACACGAAAAATGCTTCATTGCTCAGCCCAAGCACACACCAAGTGGGCCCGGAAGTGGATTTCTATGTCATTTACTCATCTCTGTACACCCTAGGCTACTAGTTTTCTATATATAGGACCTTTTACTATTGTATTTTCATCTTTTGATCATTTTTAGATCTCTAGATCATCTTTGGACATCTAGTTCTTAGATTATTTGGGGGCTGGCCTCACGGCCATGCCTAGACCTTGTTCTTATGTATTTTCAACGGTGGAGTTTCTACACACCATAGATTAAGGTGTGGAGCTCTGCTGTACCTCGAGTATTAATGCAATTACTATTGTTCTTCTATTCAATTCCGCTTGTTCTTTGTCCAAGATATCACTTGTTCTTCAACTTGATGAATGTGATGATCCGTGACACTCATCAGCATTCTCACCTATGAACGTGTGACTGACAACCACCTCCGTTCTACCTTAGATTGGGTGAATATCTCTTGGATTCCTGATACACGATGCATGGTTGATCGCCTGACAACCGAGTGCTCGCCTGTCAAACGAGCCAACCATTTCGTGAGATCAGAGTCTTCGTGGTATAGGCAAGAACTGATGGCGGCATTCAAGAGAATCCGGAAGGTCTAACCTTGTCTGTGGTATTCTGAGTAGGATTCAATGATTGAATGACTGTGACGTGCTTCAAACTCCTGAGGGCGGGGCGTTAGTGACAGATGCAAAAGAATCACTGGATTCTATTCCGGCCCGATTGAGAACCGACAGATGGATAGCCGTGCCGTGACAGGGTGCGTTGAACATTTCCAATGAGAGGATGGGAGGTAGCCACTGACAACGGTGAAACACTTGCATAAGCTTGCCATGGAAAGGAGTAAGAAGGATTGGATGAAGACAGTAGGAAAGCAGAGAGACGGAAGGGACAAGCATCTTCATACGCTTATCTGAAGCTCTCACCAATGATATACATAAGTATCTCTATCTTTATCTTTATGTTTTATTCATATATCATCTATACCCATTTGAGTCTGCCTGACTAAGATTTACAAGGTGACCATAGCTTGCTTCATACCAACAATCTCCGTGGGATCGACCCTTACTCACGTAAGGTATTACTTGGACGACCCAGTGCACTTGCTGGTTAGTTGTGCAAAGTTGTGTAGTGATCACAATTTCGCGCACCAATGACCTTGCACTTTCCTTTTGGATTCTCTTCTGTATTGCTTGGAAGTGTACTAGGAGGGAGTTCAGTAACTTTCTTACTCAGCTGACCCACTTGTGCCTCCAAATTCCTAATGGAGGACCTTGTTTCAGTCATGAAACTTTGAGTGGTTTTGATTAGATCAGAGACCTTGGTTGCTAAGTCAGAGTGGCTCTGCTTAGAATTCTCTGTCTGTTGTTGAGAAGATGATGAAAAAGGCTTGCCATTGCTAAACCTGTTTCTTCCATCATTATTGTTATTGAAACCTTGTTGAGGTCTCTGTTGATCCTTCCATGAGAGATTTGTATGATTTCTCCATGAAGGATTATAGGTGTTTCCATAGGGTTCTCCCATGTAATTCACCTCTTCCATTGAAGGGTTCTCAGGATCATAAGCTTCTTCTTCAGATGAAGCGTCCTTAGTACTACCTGGTGTAGCTTACATTCCAGACAGACTTTGAGAGATCATATTGACTTGCTGAGTCAATATTTTGTTCTGAGCCAATATGGCATTCAGAGTATCAATCTCAAGAACTCTTTTCTTCTGATTCGTCCCATTGTTCATAGGATTCCTTTCAGAAGTGTACATAAATTGATTATTTACAACCATTTTAATGAGTTCTTGAGCTTCTGTAGGCATCTTCTTCAGATGAAGAGATCCTCCAGCAGAACTATCCAATGACATCTTGGACAGTTCAGACAGACCATCATAGAAGATACCTATGATGCTCCATTCAGAAAGCATGTCAGAAGGACACTTTCTGATCAATTGTTTGTATCTTTCCCAAGCTTCATAGAGGGATTCACCTTCCTTCTGTCTGAAGGTTTGGACTTCCACTCTAAGCTTACTCAATTTTTGAGGTGAAAAGAACTTTGCCAAGAAGGCATTGACTAGCTTTTCCCAAGAGTTCAGGCTTTCTTTAGGTTGTGAGTCCAACCATATCCTAGCTCTGTCTCTTACAGCAAAAGGGAATAGCATAAGTCTGTAGACTTCAGGGTCAACCCCATTGGTCTTGACAGTGTCACAGATTTGCAAGAATTCAGCTAAAAACTGATGAGGATCTTCCAATGGAAGTCCATGGAACTTGCAATTCTGTTGCATTAGAGAAACTAATTGAGGCTTAAGCTCAAAGTTGTTTGCTCCAATGGCAGGGATAGAGATGCTTCTCCCATAGAAGTCGGGAGTAGGTGCAGTAAAGTCACCCAGCACCTTCCTTGCATTATTGGCATTGTTGTTGTTTTCGGCTGCCATGGGTTCTTCTTCTTTGAAGATTTCTGTTAGGTCCTCTACAGAGAGTTGTGCCTTAGCTTCTCTTAGTTTTCGCTTCAAGGTCCTTTCAGGTTCAGGGTCAGCCTCAACAAGAATGCTTTTGTCTTTGCTCCTGCTCATATGAAAGAGAAGAGAACAAGAAAATATGGAATCCTCTATGTCACAGTATAGAGATTCCTTGAGGTGTCAGAGGAAAAGAAAAATAGAAGGAGAGGTAGAAGAATTCAAACTTATCAAAAGAGATGGAGTTCGAATTGTTCATTGAGGAGGAGTGTTAGTCCATAAATAGAAGGATGTGAGAAGAGGGGAAGAAATTTTTGAAAATAAGTAATAGATTTTAAAATCATTTTGAAAAATACTGATTGATTTTCGAAAACTAAGAGTGGAAAAGAAATCAAGTGATTTTTGAAAAAGATTTTGAAATTAGAAATTAAAAAGATATGATTGAAAAACTATTTAAAAAGATTTGATTTTGAAAATTAATGACTTGGCTAACAAGAAAAGATATGATTCAAACATTAAACCTTTCTCAACAGAAAAGGCAACATACTTGATGTGTTGAATCAAATCATTGATTGATAGCAAGTATTTTTGAAAATGGAAAGAAATTGATTTTGAAAACATATGATTGAAAAGATTTGATTTTGAAAACTTTTGAAAACTTGAAAAAATTTTGAATAAAAAAACAGAATCTTCCCTCTTGTGCCATCCTGGCGTTAAACGCCCAGAATGGTATCCATTCTGGTGTTTAACGCCCAAAACATTACCCTTTTAGGCGTTAAACGCCCAGCCAGGCACACTGGCTGGCGTTTAAATGCCAGTTTTCCTTCTTTACTGGGCGTTTTGAACGCCCAACTTTTTCTGTGTAATTCCTCTGCTGTATGTTCTGAATCTTCAATTCTCTGTATTATTGACTTGAAAAGACACAAATTAAAAATATTTTTGAATTTTTAATGATGAGGAATAATTAAAATGCAACTAAAATCAAATAACAATGCATGCAAGACACCAAACTTAGAAGTTTGTATACTATTGACACTAACAAAATGAGAATGCATATGAGAAACAACAAAACACTCAAGACAAGAGAATTTAAAGATCAGAACAAGGAAATCATCAAGAATAACTTGAAGATCAATGAAGACACATGAATGAATTCGAAAAATGCAAGAAGAAAAGAAACATGAAATTGACACCAAACTTAAAATGAGATACTAGACTCAAACAAGGAACATAAAAATATTTTTGATTTTTATGATTTTGTAATTTTTTTTGGATTTTTCGAAAATTAACTGGAAAAGAAAATAAAGATATCAAAATTCTTAGTGAGAATTCCATGAATCATGTAATATTAGTTTAAAGCTTCAGTCTAAAGAAATTAGACATGGCTAGCCAAGCTTCAGCAGGACATTGCATTCAAGAGCAAAATTGATGAGAATCAATCAGCTTTGGAGATGACGAAAATATCACCTTGAAACTCTAGAATTCATTCTTAAAAGTTCTGAAGAAAAAATACCTAATCTAAGCAACAAGATGAACCGTCAGTTGTCCAAACTCGACAATCCCCGGCAACGGCGCCAAAAACTTGGTGCTCAATACCATGGTCTAAACATAATTTCACAACTTCACACAACTAACCAGCAAGTGCACTGGGTCGTCCAAGTAATAAACCTTACGCGAGTAAGGGTCGATCCCACGGAGATTGTTGGTATGAAGCAAGCTATGGTCACCTTGTAAATCTTAGTCAGGCAGATTCAAATGGTTATGGATGATATACGAATAAAGCATAAAATAAGGATAGAGATACTTATGTACTTCATTGGTGAGAATTTCAGATAAGCGTATGGAGATGCTTTGTCCCTTCCGTTTCTCTGCTTTCCTACTGTCTTCATCCAATCCTTCTTACTCCTTTCCATGGCAAGCTGTATGTTGGGCATCACCGTTGTCAGTGGCTACAATCCCGTCCTCTCAGTGAAAATGTTCAACGCACCCTGTCACAGCACGGCTAATCATCTGTCGGTTCTCAATCAGGTTGGAATAGAATCCATTGATTCTTTTGCGTCTGTCACTAACACCCAGCCTTCAGGAGTTTGAAGCTCGTCACAGTCATTCAATCATTGAATCCTACTCAGAATACCACAGACAAGGTTTAGACCTTCTGGATTCTCTTGAATTCTGCCATCAATTCTAGCTTATACCACGAAGATTCCGATTAAGGGATCCAGATGAGCGGATAATTTATACGCTTTTTGGTGTTGTTTTTAGTATGATTTAGTTAGTTTTTAGTATATTTTTATTAGTTTTTAGTTAAAATTCACTTTCTTGGACTTTACTATGAGTTTGTGTGTTTTTCTGTGATTTCAGGTATTTTCTGGCTGAAATTGAGGGATCTGAGCAAAAATCTGATTTAGAGGCTGAAAAGGACTGCAGATGCTGTTGGATTCTGACCTCCCTACACTCGAAGTGGATTTTTTGGAGCTACAGAAGCCCAATTGGCGCGCTCTCAACGGCATTGGAAAGTAGACATCCTGAGCTTTCCAGCAATGTATAATAGTCCATACTTTGCCCGAGATTTGATGGCCCAAACCGGCGTTGAAAATCAGCCTCAGAACTTCCAGCGTTTAACGCTGGAACTGGCATAAAACTTGGAGTTAAACGCCCAAACTGGCATGAAAGCTGGCGTTTAACTCCAGAAAAGGTCTCTTCACATGAAAGCTTCAATGCTCAGCCCAAGCACACACCAAGTGGGCCCGGAAGTGGATTTTTCTGTCATTTACTCATTTCTGTAAACCTTAGGTTACTAGTTCACTATTAATAGGATCTTTTGACATTGTATCTATACCTCATGACACTTTACACGTTTCTTTGTGTACCTTCCACGGCATGAGTCTCTAAACCCCATGGTTGGGGGTGAGGAGCTCTGCTGTGTCTTGATGGATTAATGCAATTACTACTGTTTCTTATTCAATCATGCTTGCTTCCGTTCCAAGATATCACTTGTTCTTAACTCGGATGAATGTGATGATCCGTGACACTCATCATATTCTCAACTATGAACGCGTGCCTGACAACCACCTCTGTTCTACCTTAGATTGAGTAGATATCTCTTGGATTCTTTAACCGGAATATTCGTGGTATAAGCTAGAACTGATGGCGGCATTCAAGAGAATCCGGAAGGTCTAAACCTTGTCTGTGGTATTCTGAGTAGGATTCAATGATTGAATGACTGTGACGAGCTTCAAACTCCTGAAGGCGGGGCGTTAGTGACAGACGCAAAAGAATCACTGGATTCTATTCTGGCCTGATTGAGAACCGACAGATGGATAGCCGTGCCGTGACAGGGTGCGTTGAACATTTCCACTGAGAGGATGGGAGGTAGCCACTGACAACGGTGAAACCCTACATACAGCTTGCCATGGAAGGAGCCTTGCGTGTTTGAAGAAGAAGACAGTAGGAAAGCAGAGATTCAGAAGGCCGAGCATCTCCAAAGCCTCAACCTATTCTCCATTATTGCAAAACAAGTACTTATTTCATGTCCTTTTGCTTTTCACAATCAATCCTGATAATTTCTGATATCCTGACTAAGATTTACAAGATAACCATAGCTTGCTTCAAGCTGACAATCTCCGTGGGATCAACCCTTACTCACGTAAGGTATTACTTGGACGACCCAGTGCACTTGCTGGTTAGTTGTGCGGGATTGCAAAAGTGTGATTGCAATTTCGTGCACCAAGTTTTTGGCGCCGTTGCCGGGGATTGTTCGAGTTTGGACAACTGACGGCCTATCTTGTTGCTTAGATTAGGACTGTTTTATTTTTGTTGGTTTAGAGTCTTTTAGTTGAGTCTAGTTTCATATTTTAAGTTTGGTGTCAATTGCATGCTTTTGTTTTTCTTTTAATTTTCGATTTTGCATGTCCTTAGTCCCTTTTTGATCCATAAAAGTTTTAAGTTTGGTGTCCTCTTTGTGTTTTTCCCTTAAAAATTTTCGAAAAAATTGTGTTTGATTTTCTAAAATTTTAAGTTTGGTGTCATTTTGTTGTTTTTCTCTTTCCTCTTTTCAAAAATCAAATCTTTTTCATAAAAATTTTTCAATCATATCTTTCTAATTGATAATCTCAAAATCTTTTTGATTAACTAATTGATCCAGTTTTCAATTTGCTTTGATCTTATTTTCTTTTAATTTTCGAATTTTTATTTTATTTTCCTTTTATTTTATTTTATTTTATTTTATTTCATTTTTTTCGGTTAATTCAAAAAAAAAATTTCTATTTGCAATTCATATCATATTCCCTTTCTCCATCATGGACCTAAGTGGAATTGAGCAGTCCAGAAGGACTCTGGGGTCATATGCTAACCCCATTACAGCTGCATATGGGAGTAGCATCTGTACACCTCCCATCAAAGCAAGCAGCTTTGAGCTAAACCCTCAACTCATTATCATAGTGCAGCAAAATTGCCAGTATTTTGGTCTTCCTCAGGAAGAGCCTACTGAGTTTCTGGCACAGTTCTTACAAATTGCTGACACAGTACATGATAAAGAGGTGGATCAGGATGTCTATAGACTATTACTGTTTCCATTTGCTGTAAAAGATCAAGCTAAAAGGTGGTTGAATAACCAACCTACAGCAAGCATAAAGACATGGAAACAGTTATCAGACAAATTCCTGAATCACTTTTACCCTCCAAAGAGGATGACACAGCTAAGGCTGGACATCCAAGGCTTCAAACAAGAGGATAATGAATCCCTTTATAATGCCTGGGAGAGGTATAGAGGTATGCTAAGAAAATGCCCTGAAATGTTTTCAGAGTGGGTACAGCTAGACATCTTCTACTATGGGCTTACAGAAAAAGCTCAGATGTCTTTAGACCACTCAGCTGGTGGATCTATACACATGAGGAAGACAATTGAAGAGGCTCAAGAGCTTATAGACACGGTTGCTAGAAATCAATATTTGTACTCTAGCAATGAGTTCTCTCCAAAAGAGGAAATCATGACAGTAGTCACTGATCCTAATCCTCAAGAACAGATGATTGAGCTTAATCAACAATTGCTCCTGATGACAGAACAGTTAGCAGAATTTAAAGAGATGCTCCATGAAACTAAAGTTGCTAATAAGAACATAGAACTGCAGTTGAATCAAGCAAAACAGCAGATATCTAAATAGATAACAGAGGAATGTCAAGCAGTTCAACTGAGGAGTGGTAAGACACTGAATAACACTGCTCAAAAGAGCAAAAAGCCAAATAAGGAGCAATTGACAGAGGATAACCAAACCACTGTTCAAAATCCCTCTGAGGACAGTAAGAGCCCAGAGAGGAATGCTATTGGCGTTCAAACGCCAGAAGGGGAAGGAAAGCTGGCGTTAAACGCCCATTCCTTGCCCAGTTCTGGCGTTCAAACGCCAGAAAAGGGAGAGAAGTTGGCGTTTAACGCCCAATCTTCACCCATTCCTGGCGTTCAGACGCCAAGGGAGGATCAGACACCTGAGAGTGCTGACAGTAATCCCTCTAAAAAGGCTTCTTCAACCACTTCTGTAAGGAATAAACTTGCAGCATCTAAGGTTGAAGAATATCAAGCCAAGATGCCTTATACTCAGAAACTCCGCAAAGCGGAACAGGATAAGCAATTTGCCCGCTTTGCAGATTATTTAAGGACTCTTGAAATAAAGATTCCGTTTGCAGAGGCACTTGAGCAAATACCTTCTTATGCTAAGTTCATGAAAGAGATTCTAAGTCATAAGAAGGATTGGAGAGAAACTGAAAAAGTGTTTCTCACTGAAGAATGCAGTGCAGTCATTCTGAAAAGTTTACCAGAAAAGCTTCAAGATCCAGGAAGCTTTATGATACCATGCACATTAGAAGGTGCCTGCACCAAGACAACCCTATGTGATCTTGGAGCAAGCATCAATCTAATACCTGCATCCACTATCAGAAAGCTTGGGTTGACTGGAGAAGTCAAACCAACCCGGATATGCCTCCAACTTGCTGATGGCTCCATTAAACATCCATCAGGCAAAATAGAGGATATGATTGTTAAGGTTGGGCCATTTGCCTTTCCAACTGACTTTGTGGTGCTGGAAATGGAAGAGCACAAAAGTGCAACTCTCATTCTAGGAAGACCTTTCCTAGCAACTGGACGAACTCTCATTGATGTACACAAAGGGGAAGTAACCTTGAGAGTCAATGAGGATGAGTTCAAGTTGAATGCTGTAAAAGCTATGCAGCATCCAGACACACCAAATGACTGCATGGGCACTGACATTATTGACTCTCTGGTAGAAGAGATCAATATGACTGAAAGCCTAGAATCAGAGCTTGAGGACATCTTCAAGGATGCTCAACCTGATCAAGAAGAACCAGAGGAAACAAAGGAATTTTCGAAAATTCCTCAGGAGGAGGATAAGCCTCCCAAACCTGAACTCAAACCACTACCACCATCCCTGAAATATGCATTTCTGGGAGAGGGTGAAACTTTTCCAGTGATTATAAGCTCTGCTTTGAATCCACAGGAAGAGGAAGCACTGATTCAAGTGCTAAGGACACACAAGACAGCTCTTGGGTGGTCCATAAGTGATCTCAAGGGCATTAGCCCAGCTAGATGCATGCACAAGATCCTATTGGAGGATAATGCCAAACCAGTGGTCCAACCACAGAGGAGGCTAAATCCAACCATGAAGGAGGTGGTGCAGAAAGAGGTCACTAAATTACTAGAGGCTGGGATTATTTATCCTATTTTTGATAGCCCTTGGGTGAGCCCAGTACAAGTTGTCCCCAAGAAGGGAGGCATGACAGTGGTTCATAATGAAAAAAATGAACTGGTTCCTACAAGAACAGTCATAGGGTGGCGTATGTGTATTGACTACAGAAGGCTCAATACAGCCACCAGAAAGGATCATTTTCCTTTACCATTCATAAACCAAATGCTAGAAAGACTAGCAGGCCATGATTATTACTGCTTTTTGGATGGCTATTCAGGTTACAACCAAATTGCAGTAGATCCTCAGGACCAAGAGAAAACAGCATTTACCTGCCCTTCTGGCGTGTTTGCCTACAGGAGGATGCCTTTTGGTCTGTGTAATGCTCCTGCAACCTTTCAGAGATGCATGTTATCTATCTTCTCTGATATGGTGGAGAAATTCCTGGAAGTCTTCATGGACGACTTCTCAGTATATGGAGACTCATTCAGCTCCTGTCTTAACCACCTATCACTTGTCCTGAAAAGGTGCCAAGAGACTAACCTGGTTTTAAACTGGGAGAAATGTCACTTTATGGTGACTGAAGGAATTGTCCTTGGGCACAAAATTTCAAGCAGGGGAATAGAGGTGGATAAGGCAAAGGTAGAGGTAATTGAAAAATTACCACCACCTGCCAATGTTAAGGCAATCAGAAGCTTTCTGGGGCATGCAGGATTCTACAGAAGGTTCATAAAGGATTTTTCAAAAATTGCAAAACCTTTGAGTAACCTGCTAGCTGCTGACACACCATTTGTGTTTGACACACAGTGTCAGCAGGCGTTTGAGACCCTAAAAGCTAAGCTAGTCACAGCACCAGTCATCTCTGCACCAGATTGGACATTGCCATTTGAATTAATGTGTGATGCCAGTGACCATAGCTTGCTTCAAGCCGACAATCTCCGTGGGATCGACCCTTACTCACGTAAGGTATTACTTGGACGACCCAGTACACTTGCTGGTTAGTTGTGCGGGATTGCAAAAGTGTGATTGCAATTTCGTGCACCAGATCCAAGAGATATCCACTCAATCTAAGGTAGAACGGAGGTGGTTGTTAGGCACACGTTCATAGGTGAGAATGATGATGAGTGTCACGGATCATCACATTCATCAAGTTGAGGAACAAGTGATATCTTAGAACAAGAACAAGCTGAATTGAATAGAAGAACAATAGTAATTGCATTAATACTGGAGGTACAGCAGAGCTCCACACCTTAATCTATGGTGTGTAGAAACTCCACCATTGAAAATACATAAGAACAAGGTCTAGGCATGGCCGAATGGCCAGCCTCCCAATGATCTAAAAACTAGGCATCCAAAGATGATCAAAAGATCCAAAATGATCCACAGATAAAAATACAATAGCAAAAGGTCCTATTTGTAGAGAACTAGTAGCCTAGGGTTTACAGAAATGAGTAAATGACATAAAAATCCACTTCCGGGTCCACTTGGTGTGTGCTTGGGCTGAGCATTGAAGCTTTTTCGTGTAGAGACTTCTCTTGGGGTTAAACGCCAGCTTTTGTGCCAGTTTGGGCGTTTAACTCCCATTCTTGTGCCAGTTCCGGCGTTTAACGCCGGGCAGTTTTGAGCTGATTTGGAACGCCAATTTGGGCCATCAAATCTCGGGCAAAGTATAGACTATTATACATTGCTGGAAAGCCCAGGATGTCTACTTTCCAACGCAATTGAGAGCGCACCAATTGGGCTTCTGTAGCTTCAGAAAATCCACTTCGAGTGCAGGGTGGTCAGAATCCAACAGCATCTATAGTCCTTTTCAGCCTCTGAATCAGATTTTTGCTCAGGTCCCTCAATTTCAGCCAGAAAATACCTGAAATCACAGAAAAACACACAAACTCATAGTAAAGTCCAGAAAAGTGAATTTTAACTAAAAACTAATAAAAATATAATAAAAACTAACTAAAACATACTAAAAACAATGCCAAAAAGCGTATAAATTATCCGCTCATCATACAGCAAAGCTTTGCCAACAATAACCTCATCCTAATCTGAAATGATATCAGAACAAGTTAACCAGGAGAAGAAAAGCTAGCAGCTAACTGGAAAGGACCCTTCCGAGTCATAGATGTCCTGGGAAAGGGCTACTACAAAGTGTCCGAACTCGAGGGGCAAGAGCTACCAAGGTCATGGCACGCAAGAAACCTAAAAAGGTATTATAGTTAAGAGATAATAAAAGATCTTGGGACAAAGGTGCACTCTTTTTCCTGAAAAAAGGTTTTTTAATGAGGCGCCAAGCCAAGATCTGCAAAATTACCTAACTTAAGAATGGTAAGAACCCACATGTATATATTTGCATATTTTCTATAAAGTTTTTTCAAGATTTTCTACAGATTCTCTTCATCAAGATGTATTAATCTGAAAACGCAAAAATTTATCGCCCGATTATAAAGCTATAGATCGGCAAAAGTGAAAACCAAATTCACTGCCCGACGTGGTCGACAAGAATGAAAACCGAATTCATCAAAGGTCGGCCAGGCGAGGATCAAACTCTACAAAATCGGCAAGATGAAAAAGTGATAAAAACAGAATAATGCAAGAAGTTATAAAAAGTGATCCATGAATAGAGACCTGACGAGGTCTGAAACAAAAAATGGATTGCTAGAAATAACTTAGAATGGACCGACATAAAAGAAGTTGGACCAGATCAAAGTGACGAAAAGTTATAAAAAGTAATCCCTAGAAAAAGGCCTGGCCAGCCCTAAAAAGAGGATTACTAGAAATAACTTAGAAAGGACCGGCATGATGAAGTCGGCCTGACAAAGCGACAAAAAGTTATAAAAAGTAATCCATAAAAAGAGACCGGACAAGGTCCAAAAAATGGATTACTAGAAATAACTTAGAAGGGACCAAGATGAAGAAGTCGACCCAAGCCAATTAAAGGGACAGAGTTATAAAAAAGTAAATCCATAAAAAAGAGATCCAACGAGGTCCAAATAAAAATTGATTACTAGAAATAACTCGAGGAGATCCGACAAGAAAAATCGACTAATAGAAGGCGTGCGCTAAAAAGGGACACAGCTTTGCCCAAAAAGCCACGACTCCACGACAAGGCTATCAAAATTGTTCAGACTGACTAAAAAGTGTTCTACGAGAACACTAAAAAGTCATCGGACAAGTTAGCCCCAAGGACCACCTCGACCAAACAAGAAGTGGACAAAATTAGAAGTGATCAAAAGAGGTCGGACAACAAAGTACCAACACTCTACAAAGATCCACAAAACGGACAAACACATCTCGCAAACGGCCAGAGAAAGGCCAGGAATGCTTTGCTGAAAGGTACGAAGTCTTGAAAAAAAAGACACTACTTAAAAGGTATTCATACCCTGGGTCGAGCTGTCCGACCCGGGATGTTCTACTGACAAGTCGACCGACCTCTTCAGGTCAGGACAATCCGACCTCTTCTCAAAGAGCTCGGTCAAATCACCAGGAAAGCCCAAAAAGGGCCCAAACGGAGGACCACGCCCCAAATCCTAAGGCAGCCCAAGCCTACAGAGAGAAGGGCGGTTCCCTTGAAGATAAGAAGACCTCACTTGAAGATAAGATAAAGATAAGATAACTAACTTATCTTATCTAAGAAGGTCACTCTACGCCATTATAAATACACTGGAGCACCCAGATATAACTCATACTCTGATTCTACTAAAAATCTGCTTAAAACCCTTGCTAACTTAAGCATCGGAGTCCCTTGCAGGTACCACCACCCTCCGGTGACGAAGGATCAGCACCATCACCAAGTCCAACAAGCCAGACACGGCAGCTCCAACCGCCCTCATCAAGTCAGACTCCACAGTGCCGACCAGTACAGAAGATCTCGTCCGAGATTGACCTACAGTTTCAGGTAACCCTCAAAACATTGGCGCCGTTGCCGAGAAACTTGGAAGTCATCCCAATCATCATGGCGAACAACATTGACAACAACCACGATTCAGGTCTAGAAGATAGAACGCCGCACAAAAACGTGGACACTACACCAAAAGATACCCCGCAACCTAACGGAGACAAAAATTCACCAAACCTGGGATCCCTTGAGACGCTTCAAGATCGTTGAAAACAACTTGAGAAAGAAGTCCAACATCAGCGAGAAGCTGGGAAGGACCTACAAAGGGAGATAAGGCGATGCCAGAAATTGGAGGACAAACTCCTAAAACTCGAAGCCAATAGCCAAAGAGACTCGATCCACCCACGAGGACAGCTCCCGCAAGGACCAAGATCCATTTACCAAGGAGATCATGAAGACCAAAATCCCAAAAGACTTTAAACTCCCAGATATGGCCTTATATGATGGCATGGCAGATCCCAGCCATCACCTCAGTAATTTCAGAAGTCGAATGTACCTCACTGATGCCTCAGACGCAATCCGCTGCAAAGCCTTCCCGACTACCTTAACAAAAACGGCGATTAAGTGGTTCGACAATCTACACCCCAGGTCCATCTCAAGCTTCGACGACCTAGCCAAGAAGTTTTTAGCCAGATTCTCTATCCAGAAAGACAAAACCAAGCATGCCCCAAGTCTATTAGGAATCAAACAATGAGATCGGAAAAGTCTCTGTAGCTACATGGAAAGATTCAACAAGGCATGTCTAGACATACAAAGTTTGCCCACAGAAGCAGCCTTCATGGGCCTCATCAATGGCCTACGAGAAGGGCTCTATAGCCAATCCATATCGAAAAAGCATCCCAAATCTTTAAATGAGGTACAAGAACGAGCAGAGAAGTATATCAACATGGAGAAAAATGCTCGACTATGAGAGACCTCAAAATCCAGATTCTCCTACTCCTCCCGAGATAAGGACAAAGAATCTAAGAAAAAAGAAGATCGACATGGGAAAAAGATCAAAAAATACCACAATTATACCCCTCTTCGGGTATCCCTTGTGGATGTCTACAGAGAAGTATACCATACTGAAAAGATATCTCCAGCTCGACCACTCAAAAGCAAAAAGGAGGAGAAAACCAGACAGAATATTGTGAATATCATCGAATCTATGGACATTCCACCAACGAATGTTTCAACTTAAAAATATCATAGAAAAACTGGTAAGAGAAGGAAAATTAGATTGGTATTTGGCGAACCAAGCAGACGATCCCAGAAAAAAAGAAGGGATGAAGATGTCGGACAGGCAAAATGACCACCTCGTACACCTAAGAGACACGTCCACATGATACACGGAGGATTTACGGGAGGCGGGATCTCCAAATCATCTCGCAAAAGATATCTTGAAGAAATATATCATGTTGAGGGAAGAGAGGAAACACCCGACATCCCCACAATTACTTTTACCAAAGAGGACGCATCCGGCATCATCCTAGGACACGACAATCCTATCGTCATCACTATCGTATTGGCAAACACAAATCTCCACCGCACACTGATAGACCAAGGAAGCTCCGCCGACATATTATTCAAAACTGCCTTCAACAAACTCGGCCTAGAAGAAAAAGAACTCAGAACATATCCGAACAGCCTATTCGGACTGGGAGACACCCCAGTTCAACCACTTGGATACGTCTCACTACACACGACCTTTGGAAAAGGAAACCAGTCAAGAACACTTAAAATAGACTACATTGTGGTCGACGTAAGCTCAACCTGCAATGCCTTAATAGGTCGGACAACATTGAATCAGCTCGGCGCAGTAGTCTCGACTCTACATCTATGCATGAAGTTCCCAACTGCAGAAGGAATAGCTACAGTAAAAGCAGACCAGAAGACGGCGCGCCGCTGCTACAACAAAAGTTTAAACCTCAGAGGCAGAGGAGAAGAATTCCACACAATCGAACTCGGTGGAGCTTAGAGGCGGGAAAAACTCTGCCCACAACCTGATGGTGAAGTAGAAAAAGTCCTGATCAGAGATATCCCGGACCAAACAACCAATATTGGTACAATCCTAAAAGGAGACATAAAAGAATCACTCGTACAGTTCCTGCGAGATAATGTCGACCTCTTTGCATGGAAGGCTGCAGACATGCCAGGCATAGACCCCAAGTTAATGTGCCATAAACTAGCAGTCTACCCAAGATCTCGGCCAATACAACAGAAACGTAGAAAGCTCAGGCAAGAACGATCCCAAGCTGTGGAAGAGCAGGTACAAGCTCTACTGAAGGCAGGATTCATAAGAGAAGTCACGTACCCACTATAGCTAGCTAACATTGTCTTGGTGAAAAAATTGAATAGGAAGTGGTGGATGTGCACCGACTACACTGATCTCAACAAAGCCTGCCCAAAAGATCCTTATCCACTTCCAAGTATCGACGCTCTGGTAGATGCCTCCTCCGGATATAAATACCTCTCGTTTTTGGACGCATATTCGGGATATAATCAAATCCCGATGTATCCACCGACCAAGAAAAAACCTCATTCTTAACTCCAAAAGCAAACTACTGCTACATCGTCATGCCTTTTGGACTAAAAAACGCAGGAGCTACCTATCAGAGATTAATGAATAAGATCTTCACGGATCACATCGGAAAAATCATGGAAATATATGTGGACGACATGTTAATAAAGACACAAAGTGAAAAGACGCTGATGTCTGACCTCACCCAAGTATTCGACACTATAAGAAGGCATGTCATGCGACTTAATCCTGTAAAATGCACCTTCGCAGTAGAAGCTGGCAAATTCTTGGGTTTTATGCTCACACAAAGAGGAATCGAGACAAATTCGGATAAATGCCGGGCCATACTCGACATGAAGAGCCCGACTTGTGTCAAAGAAGTACAATAACTCAATGGAAGGTTGGCAGCCTTGTCCAGATTTCTAGTGGGATCAGCAATAAGATCTCTCCCCTTCTATGCCACTCTAAGGAAGGGAAAGAGGTTTGAATGGACAACGGAGTGCGAGCAGGCCTTCCAAGATTTCAAAAGATTCTTGGGATAGCCGCCTATCCTAACTCGGCCTCGGGAAGGAGAACCACTTATATTATATCTTGCAGTAGGAAGTCGGGCAGTAGCCTCCGCACTAGTCTGGGAAGACGACAATGGGCAACAACCTGTATACTTCATCTGCAAAGCATTACAAGGATCCGAGCTGAACTACCAAAAAATAGAAATATTCGCCTATGCTCTCATACTAACTTCTCGATGGCTCCGTCCATATTTCCAAGCTCACATCATTAGGGTTCGGACCAACCAACCCATAAAAGGGATTTTGCAGAAAACGGACTTAGCAGGTAGAATTTTGTAATGGACAGTCGAGTTGTCCGAATTTGACCTTCAATATGAAGCTCGGACAGCCATCAAATCGCAATATCTAGCCGACTTCATTGTAGAATTTACAGACACTCCGAAAATTCCTACAGAATGGAATCTTTATGTGGACAATTCCTCAAACAAAACTGGAAGCGACGCAGGTGTCATCATAGAAAGCGACCAGAGAACCCAAATCGAACTTTTCCTCAAATTTGGGTTTCCCGCCTCAAACAACCAGCTGAGTATGAGGCACTACTGGCTGGTTTAAAGCTGGCTAAGGAAATTGGAGCTCAAAAGCTCATCATCTTCAGCGACTCACAGGTAGTCACTTCACAAATAGCAGGGAGCTACTAAGCCAAAGATCCCACCATGAAAAAGTACCTGGACAAAACCATGGAACAGCTCAGACAACTCGGGGAATATGAGGTCGGCGACATACCCCGAGAACAGAACACCCGAGCTGATGCACTCTCAAAACTAGCTAGCACCAAACCAGGGGGTAACAATAGAAGCCTCATCCAAGAAATGCTGAAGAACCCGTCAATCTCAAAAGAAGAAAAAATCCTAGCCATAACAGGTCAGGATCAAGGATGGATGACTCCTATAATTAACTACCTCGAAATAGAAACACTCCTCACAGATAAGAAAGAGGCAAAGAGGTTAAAACGAGAGGCACAACACTACACAATCATAAATAATACTCTATACAAGAGAGGGATTTCAACACCACTGTTAAAATGTGTGCCAACTTCTAATATAAAGGAAGTCTTAGAAGAAGTACACAGCGGCATCTGTGGCAACCACCTCGGAGCACAGGCTCTTACCAAAAAGGTACTCCGGGCCGGATTCTATTGGCCGACTCTACAAAAAGAAGCAACAGAATTCGTAAAGATATATCCACCATGCCAGAAACATGCCAACTTTCACATCGCCCCACCAGAGGAGCTTATCAGCGTAACCTCACCCTGGCCATTCACAAAATGGGGACTCGACCTTCTCGGTCCTTTCCCTCAAGGATCCGAACAAGTCAAATTTCTCATCGTAGGGGTAGACTATTTCACAAAATAGATTGAGGCGGAACCCCTAGCTAATGCCACTGCTCAAAGAAGCCAAAAATTCCTGTATAGAAACATCGTCACAAGGTTTGGAGTCCCATACTCCATCACCACATACAATGACACTCAATTTACAGATACAGGCTTCAGAAAATTGGTGACCGACTTGAACATAAAACACCAATTCACATCCGTAGAACATCTTCAGGCCAACGGACAAGCAGAAGTTGTTAACAAAGTCATATTAGTTGGGTTAAAATGGTGATTACAAGATACAAAGGGAGCCTGGGCAGAGGAGCTCCCACAAGTCCTATGGGCATATCGGACAACTCTACACTCCACTACAAAGGAATCACCTTTCCGATTAGCTTACGGATTGGAGGCAATGATTCCAGTGGAGATCGAAGAAGGATTGCCCAGAGTGATTCACTATAATGAAGAAGCCAACTCCCAACTTCAAAGGGAAGAACTCAACCTACTTCTGGAAATTTGAGAAAGAGCTCGAATCAAGGAAGAGGCATTGAAACGTCGAATGGCTTCAAGATACAATCAAAAGGTAGTACTGCGAGGTTTTGCCGAGAACGACCTCATCCTAATCCGAAATGATATCGGAACAAATCGGCCCGGAGAAGAAAAGCTGGCGGCAAACTGGAAAGGACCCTATCGAGTCGTAGAGGTACTTGGAAAGGGCTACTACAGACTGTCCGAGCTCGAAGGGCGAGAGCTCCCAAGGTCATGGCACACCTGCAACTTGAAAAGGTACTACAGTTGAAGGTAATAAAGATCTTAGGATAAAGCACACTCATTTTCCTGAAAAGGTTTTTTAATGAGGTGCCAAGCCAAGATCTACAAATTGCCCGACTTAGAGGGATAAAACACCCACATGTATATATTTGCATTCTCTTTAAATAAAGTTTTAGATTCTCTACAAATACTCAAGATGCATTAATCTGAAACGCTAAAAATTCATCGCCCGATTATAAAGCTACAAGGTCAGCAGAAAGTGAAAATCAAATTCACTGCTCGACCACGAAAAGGACCAAAATAGATGAAAACTGAATTCATCAAAAGGTCAACCAAACGGGGAACAAAACCCAATCTCTACAATATCGGCAAAGATGAAAAAGCGACGAAAACAGAATAATACAAGAAGTTATCGAAAGCAATCCATAGAAAGGATCTGACGAGGTCTTAATAAAATGGGTTGCTATAAATAACTTAAAAGACAGGCCGACGTAAAGAAGTCAGACCAGTCGCCGCAATAACAAGTTATAAAAAGTCAATCCCTGGAAAGAGGCCTGGCCAGCCCTAAAAAAGAGGATTACTAAAAATAACTTATAAGGGACCGACGTAAAGAAGTCGGCCCCAAAACCAAAAAGTTATAAAAAGTAATCCCTGAAAGAGACCTGATAAAGGTCCAAGAAAGAGGATTACTAAAAATAACTTATAAGGGACCGACGTAAAGAAGTCGGCCCCAAAACCGAAAAGTTATAAAAAGTAATCTCTGAAAGAGACCTGACAAAGGTCCAAGAAAGAGGATTACTAAAAATAACTTATAAAGGACCGACATGATGAAGTCGGCCTCCCACAAACAAATTATAAAAAGTAATCCCTAAAAGAGACCCGACAAAGGTCCAAAAAAAGAGGATTACCAGAAATAACTTAGAAGATGCCGACATGATAAAGTTGGTCCCCCGCAAACAAAGTTATAAAAGTAATCCTTAAGAAAGACCTAACAAAGGTCCAAACCAAACGGATTACTAAAAATAACTTCAGACTGAAGTACGGAAGTCGACATACAAGTTGGACCCAAACATCCACAACCTCAAAATCAAGTCACAAGTATGAAAATACAGAGGCAATCACAAGAGGTCAGACAACAAGGCTCCGACATCCCAAAAAGGTACCAGACAGATGCAGACAAACATGTTATGAAAGGAAACGAAGTTATAATATCAACAAGGCTCAAAGAGACCACCTAAAGTCGACCTCAAAGAAGCCTAAGAAAATACTTTGTTTTTCCCAAAATAAAGTTGCTAACAGCAAAGCAACTAAAAGTGTTCAGAGAATAAAATAACAAAACCACAAAACAAAAAGAGTTTGAAGACCCACAGATCGGGCCATACACATCCAAGAAAATTCATAAAAACTACATAGGGTTCAGAGACACTCCAGTGGTAGCATCTCGGGACGAAGGAGGCCGAGTTTGAATTGGCACTGCATCTACTGTTCCATCATCTCGGTTCAGAATTTAAACATCGGGATCAGACTCCGGTTGAGCAACTTCAGCCGAAGTAGAGGAGGGCAGAATATTAGAGGTTTTTGCAGAAGAAACAGCAGGAGGGCCGACATCATCATCACCATCAGGATCATCAGGAACAATCTTACCATCCCTAACAATGTTGTCCAGGCTAAAAAGGGAAAGGACAAGCTCCGGTGCAAGAACTCAAACTTGCTCCTTTAGATTCTCATAAGCAGCATTAACACTGCCTACAAGGTGACCTTGGAGTTCGGTATAATCAGCCCGGACAGATTCCAAGCTGTTCCTGAGATCCATCATCTCTCTATAGGTGGTAACATAGCTCTCTTTATGTTTCAACGATGTGTCCTCAGCTAATCTCACAGAGGCCGCCAAACCAATAGCCCGAGTCTTCTCCCCCTCCAACTCCTTCTCCAGCTTGGTCACTTTCACCTCAAGCTCTTCTTTTAAACCCTTAATCCGGTAAAACTCCAACTTGGCCTCCTCCATAAAGGCCTTTGTAGCATGGATAGGAAGATCTTGAGTGGTCCAGTATAAAGCTGCTCCCATGTGTGCCAGTTTAATGCCACTCCGAGTGATAAAATCCAAATGATGAAGAATGGATACATCATCAGTAGGTATGACACCATAAGGAGCAATCTGTTGATCAACAAACCCGACAGCATCAAAGTCAAGAGCATCCAGATTAAAAGGCTCGACAGTCTGGGGTCTTTTTAGAGGAGGAACCGCAGTAAGAGAAGAAGTAGCAGCAAAGGTTTGGGGAGGATTAACTTAATGGACTTGAGGTGTTGGGATCACCTTCCTCGGCCCAATAAAACTCGAGATTGGTCTCTTAGGAGGAACTTGAGAAGATCCCTCCCCTACAGCCTTGGCCGAGATATTTTGTGCAGCAGTAGCTTTCCTCGCCTTTTTTAAGGCTTTCATGGAATCATTGGTCTTGGCCATCTATGAAAAAACAAATCAAAACAAGTTACAAAACTGGAGGAAAAAGAAGTAAAAACGAAACATAACAAAAGAAGTCGGTCTCTACCCAGTTCGGCTCGGACAAGAGAAGGGTCCCCCAAGAATCTCTTTGTGTCAAGATGGGGATGTTCCCCCCAAACATCCTCCAACATAGTTACAAAGGCCTGCTCGACCTCATCAAGCATCTCCCACGAATATCGAGACATTACAACATTCTTTTGCCAACACAAAGGGAAGGCAGGTTCACGATTCGCTTCTAGGAAAAAAGGTCGAGCTCCCTCAACAGCTCAAACCTTGAAAAAGTAGTTCTTAAAGACCCTAAAGGACTCATCATACATGGAAAAGACTTTGTGCCCTTGGGCAGACCTGAAAGAAACCCAAGAAGCTTTCTTTTTGGTAGTCCCAGGCTTAGTCAGAACAAAGAGGTAAAAAAAGAGAGTTTGAGAAGGCGTAACATCTAATTCTTGGCAAAACAACTGAAAGATCTTGATAAAACCCCAAGAGCTCGGATGGAACTGGGATGGAGCAATGTTACACGACCATAACAAGTCAGTCTCAAAGGAAGTAAAAGGGAAAGTAATGTTCAGCTGGCTGAAAAAATAGTCATAGGCATAAAAGAATGGACGCTCCCCCTGAACCGATGTCGGGAAACAAACCCTCTCATCGGAATCAGGCGCTACAAGCTCATAATCCTTCTCCTGGGACCGACTACTACAAATCCTATGACGTTTCCTCAGCTCTACGCAGTACTCAGCAATTATCACAGAAACACACATCAACACAAGGGAGTCTAGCCAGTCGGACATACCCTCAGGGACCTTGGAAGACGTCTCAACAATATTTTTGCGAGAAGACATGGCCAACTAGTCCTACAAAGCAAGAAAAGAAAATGGATTACTAACCAAAATAGTTCGGGTGAAATCAAAACAACTCGGACAAACATGACTTGGGGCAATACAAGTAGTAAAAAGGAAAACCCCAAGACACACAACAAAGTCTAGGGGCATCCTTTGGAGGCAAAGACAAGACCCAGTAAAACTCCTAGCAAAGAAAAATCCCCTTCCAGACAAATGACAATACGAAGAAGAAAATTAAAGCTATCCCCACAAGGAAAAACCTTCTTTTAATCAACACTCTGAAAAAAGAACCTCAAACTATAGTTTCAATCTACAAAGCAAAGGAACTACCAAGCAACATTCCAAAGCAGAAATCATAAAAATCATAAGCCTTTTACAAGAATCAAGCAAAGCCATTACCCCAAAAAAGCTACAAAATCAGAGGGCAACAAAACATGAAAGCCCTAAAAAGCCTCAATCAAGAGAAATACAAGGAGTACACATAAAGACAAAAAGGAAGCCAGAAAAAATACATCACAGTGATAAACAAGCACAAGAGTACAAAAAGGTTCAAGCTTTCCAACATACAGGCAAAATCAAAGCTTTACCAAAAAATAATAAGAACAACAAAAAGAAGAACCAACCTGAATAAAGGAGAAAACTTCCAAGAGATTGAAGATGGAGAGACAGAATCGCCTTTCAAGCAACGAAAAACACCAAGAATCACCAAATGACGTCGCGGAAAGAAACGCGAAAATGCAAGTCTCAGGCAAAAACTGAAAGCGAGAAAGAAAAAGGGGAAGTTACAACAAAGAAACAGAGAAGAGAAACCGTTTTTGTGAAGAGTTTAAAATGAACAAAGAAACGGAGCATTAAAAGTATTAATGAGGTTATTAAACCCTCGCGCATTCCCAAAGCAAGGAGACGCGTGTTTTCAAAAGAATAAAAATTCAAAAAAAAACGTTCCGCATTCAAAGGAGAACTCTACAAAGAAGAAGTCGACAAAATGCTCGAGTTCGGCTTCACCATAAAAGGATCGAAGTCCTAAAACTGAAGACTCGACCTCAAAATAGAAGCCCAAGCTCGAGCAGAGGCACTGTTCATACCCTGGGTCGAGCTGTCCGACCTGGGATGTTCTACTGACAAGTCGACCGACCTCTTCACGTCAGGACAATCTGACCTCTTCTCAAAGAGCTCGGTCAAATCACCAGGAAAGCCCAAAAAGGGCCCAAACGGAGGACCATGCCCCAAATCCTAAGGCAGCCCAAGCCTATAGAGAGAAGGGCGGTTCCCTTGAAGATAAGATGACCTCACTTGAAGAAAAGATAAAGATAAAATAACTAACTTATCTTATCTAAGAAGGTCACTCTACGCCATTATAAATACACTGGAGCACCCAGGTATAACTCATACTCTGATTCTACTAAAAACCTGCTTAAGACCCTTGCTAAATTAAGCATCGGAGTCCCTTGCAGGTACTACCACCCTCTGGTGACGAAGGATCAGCACCATCACCAAGTCCAACAAGCCGGACACGGCGGCTCCAGTCGCCCTCATCAAGCCGAACTCCACAGCGCCGACCAGTACAGAAGATCTTGTTCGAGATCGGCCTACAGTTTCAGGTAACCCTCAGAATAAAAGGCAAGAACACAAATCAAAACGGCGCTAAAAGGTCATCCAAACAAACTATAAAAGGGTTTCCCATCGGAACACTACCTAAAAAGTTGTTGGATTATGACTAAAACGCCCGAACAGTGAAGACAAACAAATCAGAAGAAGACTGAAAAGCCCCCTCAACAAACTAAAAGGGGCAATACCAGACTCGCACAAGGAGAAACTACTCAAAGTCAGAATGCTTGAGCACGACTTCCCCAAAGAGATCGAAGCTTTGAAAGCACGATCTCACGGAAATGTCCAAACCTCTTAGAAAGGACCGACCTCTTAGAAGGACCGGGTTTGAGCTATAAAGGACCGGGTTGGCCAACCTGTTAGAAGGTAGGCCCATGACCGACCTCTTAGAAGGTTAGCCCATGACCGACCTCTTAGAAGGTTGGCCCATTACTGACCTCTTCTCAAAGAGCTCGGCCAAATCACCATAAGAGGCCCAAGCATGCCCAAACGAAGGGACACAGCCCAAATCTAAAGGCGGCAAAGCCTAAAGAAAGATAAGACGGTTCCCCTTAAAGATAAGATGACTTCACTCAAAGATAAGATAAGATAACTATCTTATCTCCAGAAAGGTCATTCCACACTATTATAAATACACTGGAGCACCCAGGTATAACTCATACTTTGATTCTACTAAAAGCCTGCTTAATACCCTTGCTAACTTAAGCATCAGAGTCCCTTGTAGGTACCACTACCCTCCGGTAACGAAGGATCAGCACCACCACCAAGTCCAACAAGTCGGACACGGCGGCTCCGGCCACATCATCAAGTCAGACTCAACAGCGTCGACCAGTACAGAAGATCTCGTCCGAGATTGACCCACAATTTTAGGTAACCCTCGGAACAGTTGCTCTTCTGGACATATTCCAACGATGGTAAGCATTTGAGGTGCTGGAGCTCACTGGAGATGTCATTGCTGCAGGTGGAGAAGTCACTGAAAGCATTTGAGAGGTCAAGAAATTCCTCATTAAGGATGGCTGAAGTGGGCTTGATGACATTCTTGGAGGCAAGCTCGCCGAGGCGGATGTATTGAATTGGTCAAGGGTTCAAAATGGAGAGTCTCTAACATGACGTAGTTTTGTAAAAGGATCTAAGGACTAATTTGTCTTCTATGAACATGTGGATATCTAACTGCCACATGTACTAGTTTAAGTCTCCATGTCATCATTTTTCATGTGTCATTGACGGAGAAATAAGGCTAGAGACTGATTTGTCCGCCGGAGTTAAAAGTGGGGGAGTTTCTTTTGTATTTCAAAGAGTAAGGGCTGGTACGTAGTACGTATGTCATTAAATTGTTTCAAAGTGATTTTTCAGGACTCCATCTTTCGATGTTGATCGAGGTATCATTCTAGAATTGAAATTGGATATTTATTGTCAAGGTAGAATTTTATAGTAAAATCAGTTATCTTTTTGGATTTTTGAAATAAAATATTTTGAATATTTTATTTATAAGTATATGTAATTTGAACACAATTTATGTTTTTATGTCTTATTACTTATTTTATTTACAGTGTAAATGATTTAATTATGACTATATCTCGTTTACAATCTAAACAAGATAAGTCACATTTTACATGCATAAAACAAGTTCAACTGTGAGTACAATGTAAACGAGATATTACCATGATTAAAACATTTACACTGCAAATGAGATATAGTACGACAGATTTAAATCAACTAAAAAAGAGCTGTAATTATTATCCTTCCTCATAAACATATCACTCTTTTTTCTCTATTCTTCATCTCCGTTCTTTTAATAAGTTTAGTAAAAATGGCTAGTTGTGAATATATTTTTATGAGTGTATATCCTATAATCACACAAGAAATAGTGATAATGGGTTGTATTTGACTGTAATAATTCTATCCTTTTGTGCAGTTGTTCTTTAACTTTTTTATTTGAGTTAAAGAGCCTAATCTTGAAGAGCATAGTACTAATAGGAAAAAGGAGGTTAGAAGAGTTGGGTATAGGTTGTTAACACCGATAGGAAATAGAGTATTTTGTTTTTGTGTTTTTTGTTCAATGTTGATGAGCATGTACGCATAATGTTTGATGTCTATGGGAGAATCATGGCCCAACAATTAATGGAACTTTCTGTAGAGGTTAGTGACATAGATGGTAGTGGTTTTGGGTATTCGAATTTTGTCCAAGATGACCCACCTCTTGCACCGCACCTTCTACATTGGCTAGTCTAGCAGAACACATGGACGTGGATATTGATAAGTTGGATAAAGAATATGTAGCGGAAAACAATGAAAGGATGAGAAGGAGTTTGTACATGAGAGGTAGGTGGATTAGTTTGATACCTTTTGCATGTCCCATAACCAATTCTAGAGTTGTCAGTTGTAGCTAACTACTATCACACGTTGAATCTTGACGCAATGCATGAGGATATTTTGTTTTAAAATTTGGGGGAAGATGATTACAACACAAACAATAGCATGGAGTTTCACATTGGTTATAGATTCAAGAGCAAGGAAACTATCATGCTAGGTGTGAAGAATTACAGCACACGGAAGAGTGACGAGTATAGGATTGTGGAGTCTGATCGAGCAAAATACCTTGTGCATTGTAGACAATATACAGCAAGATCTCCTTAGAGTCTCCGTGTTGCACTTCAACAAAATCTTGGATATTGGTAAGCCACATATTGATATCTCAAGTAAGTTTATTGTTGTTTATCATGATTATTGTAGATAAACATATAACGATTCCATTTTAATCTGATAGGGAGGTGCGTAAGTTTAGAGGACGGCACACTTCTCTAGCCTCCACTATATCTCAAGATCATCGACAATTGGACAACAACTTTATTTGTAGTATCATCATGTCCCTCATACAGCCTAATCTATCTGTTACCATTCCTGTCTTATAAGGTGCAATTAGACAGAGCTATCACTTCAAATTCTCATATAGGAAAGTTTGGATGGCTAAGTAAAAAGTAATTGTCCATATCTATGATGATTTAGAGGAGTCATATAACACGTTCACACTAAGATACATATTAAAATAAAATTTATTAAACAATTATTTTAAATGTAATAAATCTATGGTCATACATTTATTTTCTAAATAAAATATTTAAAAATAATTATTAAAAACTACTAATATTCAGTAAAATAAGTTCCTAAACGTAGATACCAACAACTAATGAAAATTAAACTAGCACCTAACTTATATTATGTTCCTAACACAACATCTACCCTAGTTATAAATATTACAATAAAGCCAATCAAACTACCACAATTATATCTTCTTTATTAAAAAAAGAAAATAACAACACTAGTCTCAATATTGATTGCTGTAGCGATATGCCACGTCATGTTCAGCCTGCTGATATCGTTCTTCAGTACATTTGCGCGCACGATAATGTCTAACCAACTCAAATATCGCAAGAACAGATCTAAGAGGGAGAAGAAAAGTGCAACTTTAGTGAAAACGACATTCATGCAGCACTGTGAATGATTTGTATATATTAGCGATGTTCATGGGCTGAGCTGAGCTGGGTTTAAGTAGACCCAGACCCAGCCCTGGCCCTAAAAGGCCGACATGTCTAATTTGACCCGATCCAAAATAAATCGGTTTAAATTGAATTGACCCGATATAAAACTAGTATATACAAATTTGTAATTTTATTATATTAAAGTAATAAAATTTTGTTTTTGAAAATTAAATATAACAAATGTTATATCATATGTATATCAAAATAAATTATTTTAAAACAAAAATAACACAGTATAACATAAAAAATATTAATTGAAGTATAAACATATAATATAAATTATTAATTTCACTCTAAAATATATATTTTTTACTGCAAAAAGTAACTTTGGATCAAGACAGGTGGCCCGAAGCATAACCTGAATCCGACTCGTAAATAACAATAGGCAGAAATGATAAATTTGAACCCGACAAAATATGCCTCGGGTCCGGACCGGGTTTCAGACCGGGCAGGTTTTAAACACCGCTAATAAATAGGCTCCTGTTCATACCCTGGCTCAAAGAAATAAAGTCAGACCCAATAAGGATAAAGGCTCACCCAAAAAAGAATGACCACTTTTACTTGCCCAACCTATTAAGAAGTCGGGTACGACAAGGGAGGTCTAACTCTGCTTATCTAAATAAGTAACTACCTCCCTAAATATCTCCTACTATCTCTGCCTCATCTAGAAGGTAGATCTCAACAAACTCCCAAGATAAAGGAAACAGTTATCCGCCAACAAAGGTGGAACTACTCCAAAAGGTGGTTATCTATTCTACTATAAATATACTGACACCCCTCAGGTATATTCAAGTCACAATCTACTAAAAACCTACTTAAAGGCCTTACTAACTTAAGCATCAAAATCTCTTACAGGTACCACCCATCACCTCCTCACGAGAAACTCGGACGATGACACCTCGGTACTAAAACAAGTCAAACGCTACCTCAAAAGGAGACTAGACCTGACATTTAGGCCCAAATCACCATTTTATGTAATCCTCGGAATATTGGCGCCGTTGTCGGGGACCTGGAAGTTTACATCTGCGTATGGCAGACAACCAATATGAAGATGGTCACACGATGTTTGAGATGGAACCAACGCCCCATCATGACGATCTGACGCTAGCATTACCTCCAACTCGAAAAAGAACGAATACCCCCCATGGGAAAGGAACACCGGAAAACCCTCAACCGCATCAGATTCATTCAAAGGTCAACCCGCCTAAAGATAAAGAACCTCCTCATCCGAAAAAAATATTGGGATTAGTTCACGGACACCGTAGACAATTAGAACAACTCAAGCTGGAAGCTGAGTGATGCGTGAGCATCTTTTCTATAATTTATTAGTATTTTAGATTCGGATTTATTAAGTTTTTATGAGATTTTAGTGTTTCTGGCCTGTTTGGATGCTACTTTGATGCGCATTGTGGTTTTATTAATTTCAGGAAAGATTCGGGCGAGTTTGACAAAGTTCATACAGAAGATGAAAGAGGAAATTTGATGCTGTCAAGTTGGCGCTAAACGCCACAACTCGGCTTGGCGTTTTGCGCCAGGTGCATCGTAAAGCGCCCCCAGAACCACATGCTAGTGGCACTAAATGCCAACCTTGGCATTTAACACCAAGAGGACAGTAACTTCCACAATTCTTTATGCCTTAGCGGCGCTAAACGTTGAGCTTGGCGTTTAGTGCCGTTAACGTGTTTTGGAGTTCCAAAGAAGTCTTCGTAGCTTTAGTTTATTTTTAGTTTTTTATTTATTATTATTTTCTTTTTATTATTAGAAAATAAAACACAATCTTTTAAGTTTTAGAATTTATTATTCTATTTTATTTTCAAATTAATTAGGTTAGATATAAAAGGAGAAAAGATTCAGCCCATCAGGCTCTCAGCTCTTCTTCTTCCTCATTTCGCACTTTACACAATTTTAGAACCCTAGTTTTTCTCTAAGCCATGAGAAACTAAACCTCCTCTATTAAGGTTAGAAATTTTGATGGATCAATACTATTGTCATTCTACTTTTAATTAATGAACTGATTTACATTCAAGGATTGTTTTCGTTCTTCATCCTAGGAATTAGGGTATGTTGGAAGATAACTCTTTTTCTACTTGAATTCTTGTTGAATCTTGGAAAAGTTAACTCACTTGAATAGCATAGTAATTTCTCATAAATCTCTAATTACCTGGACTTAACGTGATACATGACATATAATCATCTTATCTCTTGGTATTTAGGGTTTGTGTAACTAATAAACTAGAATTGGACTTAAACCTTTAATCTAAATTAAGTTACCAAAGAATTGGGGGTTGATCAAGTTAGAGGAGATTAAATCACTAAGGAATTTGGGTTTGATTAATAAAAGTTTGCTATTAATTGAATCTTGCATGATTAAAGTAGTTGGTAAGAATTGTTAATTAGGAAAAGTAAATATCTCCAAACCTTAACTGTTTTCCAATATAATTTTCACAACCTCTTTACTGTCTGCTTTCTTAAATTCTTTGATTACTGTTTTATGCAATTTAGAACTCGAAACACTCTTTTTTTTGTCAGACTAAGTTAATCACTCAATTATTGTTCCTTGATCCATCTATCCTCGTGGGATTGACCCTCACTCACCTGAGATATTACTTGGTACAACCCACTGCACTTGCCGATTAGTTTGTGATTTTTAAAACCTACACCACTGAGCAACAACGAGAAGCAGAACAGGAATTATGAAGAGAAGTACGATGACGAAAAGAGTTAGAAGAAAAGCTCTTGAGATTGGAAGCCGATCTTCGAAGACGAAGTAATCATACAGATCGGGAGAAAAGCTCTCTTGGAGGTGAAGATCTATTTGTTGAAGAGATCATGCGAGCTAGAATTCCCAAAAATTTCAAAACTCCCAACATGGATCTCTACAACGGAACGATCAATCTCAGGCGTCACCTCAGCAATTTCAAAAGTCAAATGTATCTAGCCGATGCCTTTGATGTGACTCGTTGCAAAGCGTTCCCGACAACTTTGACTAAAACTGCAATGAAGTGGCTGGATAACTTACCTCCCAAGTCAGTAACTTGCTTTGATGACCTAGCAAAGAAGTTTCTTACCAGATTTTCAATACAGAAAGACAAAGTGAAGCATGGTCCCAGCCTGTTAAAGGTCAAACAAAAAGTTGGAAAGACACTTTGAGTCTATATGGAGAGATTCAACAAAGCCTGATGAAAAATACAAAACTTACCTACTGAAGCAGTGATAATGGGGTTGGTTAATGGCCTTAAAGAAGAGTCGTTCTCCCAATCGATATCCAAGCGACACCTGACTTCCTTGTACGAAGTACAAGAGCGGACAGAAAAATACATCAACATGGAGAAAATTCCTAACTTAGAGAGCTTCCCCAGAGGCCCAACCTGTCCTACCCAACTCGAGATAAGGAGAAAGAAGCTAAGAAAAAGGAAGAATACAACTCTAAAAAACCTCGAAAGTATCATAACTACCCCCACTCTGAGTTTCTCTTGTAAATTTTTACAGGGAGATATGCCACACCGAAAAGCTTCCACCTCCTCAGTCTATTAAGTATAAAAAGACTGGAATAAAAAGACTGGAAGTCGAATAGAATATTGCAAGTACCATAAGTTGTATGGGCATTCAATCAATTATTACTATGACTTAAAAAATATCATAGAAAAATTGGTTAGGAAATGTCAGCTAGAAAGGTAACTGGCTGAGAGATCGGATGATCAAAGAAAGAGAAAAATAGATGAGGATGGAGGACAGCAAGAACGTCCCCTGCAAACCCCAGAACAACACATACATATGATAAATGGAGGAATTGTCGAAGGAGGAATCTCAAAATCCTCACGTAAAAGACATCTCAAAAAGGTGTACCAAGTCAGGAAAGATAACAAAATTCTCGATTTACCAACCATCTCGTTCACCAGAGAAGATGCTCAAGGGGTGACACTTGGCCACAACGACCTGGAAGTGATAACAATGATTCTCGCCAATACAAATCTCCATAGAACCTTGGTAGACCAAGGTAGTTCGGCGGACATACTGTTTAAACCTACTTTTGACAAACTTGGGCTAGGAGAAAAAGATCTGAAGGCATACCCAGATAACCTTTTTGTACTGGGCGACACGCCGATCCAACTTTTTGGATTTATCTCTCTATACAGCACCTTTGAAAAGGGCACAAAGTCAATGACGTTAAGCATCGACTACATTGTGGTCGACATCATGTCAATGTACAATGCCCTAATAGGTCGGGCCACTTTAAACTGACTAGCAGCGGTTGTCTCTACACCTCACTTGCGTATGAAGTTTCCTACTGTAGAAGGAATTGCCACCACAAAAGGAGATCAAAAGTTGGCACAAAAGTGTTACAATGAAAACCTTAATTTAAAAGGCAGTCCAGGTGGAAAAGAAGTTAACACTATTGAATTCGGAGGTGTCCAAACTCGAGAAGAACTATATCCCCAACTTGAAGAGAAGATAGAAAAAGTACAAATCGGGGATCATGCCAAAAAGACAAGGAGTATAAGGGCCAACATAGAAGAAGGTCTAAATGTACAGCTCGTTGACCTCTTACGAAGAAACTCCTACCTCTTCACCTAGAAAGCCTCCGATATGCCTGGTATAGATCTCGACCTGATATCTTATAAACTCGTTGTCTACCTAGGATCCTGACATGTTCAGCAAAAGTGTCAGAAAGTCGGTCCTAAAATGACACAGATCATGGAGAAACAAGAGCAAGCGTTACTAGAAGCTGAATTCATAAGGGAGGTAAATTATCCATTATGGCTGGCTAATGTAGTTTTGGTAAAAAAACAGAATGAAAAATGGAGGATGTGTACTGATTACACCAACCTCAACAAGACCTACCCCAAGGATCCATACCCTCTCCCTAGCATTGACGCCCTGGTTGATTCTACCTCAGGATATCGGTATTTGTTCTTCATGGACGCATACTCGGGATACAATCAAATCCCGAGCATAAGCCAGACCAGGAAAAGACCTCTTTCATCACTCCCAAGGCTAACTACTATTATGTAGTAATGCCTTTTGGACTAAAGAGTGTAGGAGCCACATACTAACGACTGATGAACAAGGTATTTTCCTCCCACCTAGGAAAACTCATGGAAGTATATGTGGACGACATGCTCATCAAGACCAAGGATGACTTGGCTCTTTTGTCCGATCTCTTCGAGGTTTTTTCCACAATAAGAAAGCATGGAATGAGATTAAATCCTTCACAATGCACTTTCACAGTAAAGGCTAGGAAGTTTTTGGGTTTCATTCTCACTCAAATATGCATAGAGGCCAGCCCGAATAAATGCACGACAGAATTAGAAATGAAGAGCCCGACTTGTCTCAAAGAAGTCCAACAACTAAATGGAAGGTTGGCAGCATTATCCAGGTTCTTGATAGGATCAGTATTGAAGTCTCTACTATTGTACTCGATACTAAAAAAAGGGAGCCAATTTGAATGGTCCCAAGAATGTGAGCAAGCCTTCCAAAATTTTAAAGCATTTCTGGACCAACCCCCGATATTAACCCGACCTAGTCCAGGAAAAGAGTTCTTCCTCTACCTAGCAGTGATAAACCAAGCTGTAGCCTTAGCCCTGGTTTGAGAAGATGAAAGTAGACAACAGATCATCTAAAGGTCTGAACTAACCAACCCATGAAGCACATCCTACAAAAGACAAACATAGCAAGAAGGATGCTACAATGTACTATGGAACTGTCCGAGATCGATTTGAAATATGAAGCTCAGACAACAATCAAGTCCCAATATCTCGCTGACTTTGTGGCCAAATACACTGAAAGTTAGGGAAGTCCGACAACTTGGAGCTTATATGTAGATGGATCATCCAATAAAACCAGAAATGGAGCAGCGGTCATCCAGAAAAATGAGCAAGAAACTTGGATAGAGCTTTCACTAAGGTTCAAGTTTCCTTCTTCCAATAACCAAGCAGAATCTAAAGCCTTGCTTGCTGGCTTAAAGCTGGCTAGAAGCTGGCTAAAGAAGTTGGGACAGAAAGGTTGATAGTGTTAGTGACTCCCAAGTAGTAACTTCACAAATTAATAGCACCTATCAAGGCAAAGATCCCACCATGAAAAAGTACCTAGAGGAAGCTCGGGAATAACTTGTGCAGTTCTTGAAAAGAAAGGACCGACATATAGTTCGGGAATCCATTGCCCGAGCAGATTCTCTTTCCAAGTTAGACAGTATCAAGCCAGGGGAACAATAGAAGCCTCATCCGGAGAACTCTCCACGCATCGTCAGTATCAAAAGGAGATGACAGCTTGGACATAATGGCCATATTCAACCAAAATTTAGGATGGATAACTCCCATAGTCAACTATCTTAAATTTGATATCATTCCTGAAGATGAAAAAGAAGCACGAAGACTTATAAGGGAAGCACAAAATTACACCTTGGTCCGTAATATTCTATACAAAAGAGGGATATTAACACCTCTATTAAAGTGCGTCTCGACCACTAATACCAAAGAGGTCTGGTGCACGAAATTGTGATCAATACTTCTCACAACTCAAATAATCCCTGGTAATGAATCCAAAAACTTGGTGTTCAATACCATGGCATAAACACAACTTCGCACAACTAACCAGCAAGTGCACTGGGTCGTCCAAGTAATACCTTACGTGAGTAAGGGTCGATCCCACGGAGATTGTTGGTATGAAGCAAGCTATGGTCATCTTGTAAATCTCAGTCAGGCAGACTTAAATGGGTATAGATGATGAATAAAGCATAAAGATAAAGATAGAGATACTTATGTATATCATTGGTGTAAGAGCTTCAGACAAGTGTATGAAGATGCCTTCCCTTCCGTCTCTCTGCTTTCCTACTGTCTTCATCCAATCCTTCTTACTCCTTTCCATGGCAAGCTCGTGTAGGGTTTCACTGTTGTCAGCAGCTACCTCCCATCCTCGCAGTGAAAGCTAATGCACGCACTCTGTCACAGTACTGCCAATCACCGGTTTGGTTCCCTCCCCTACCGGAATAGAATCCCTCTTTTGCGTCTGTCACTAACGCCCAGTAGGTTACAGGTTTGAAGCACGTCACAGTCATTCAATCATTGAATCCTACTCAGAATACCACAGACAAGGTTTAGACCTTCCGGATTCTCTTGAATGCCGCCATCAGGTCCTGCCTATACCACGAAGATTCCGATTAAAGAATCCAAGAGATATTCACTAAGCCTCATATGCTTGTAGAACAAGAATGGTTGTCAGTCACCTTGTTCATAGGTGAGAATGATGATGAGTGTCAATCATCACCTTCATCAAGTTGAAGAACAAGTGATATCTTGGACAAAGAACAAGCGGAATTGAATAGAAGAACAATAGTAATTGCATTAATACTCGAGGTACAGCAGAGCTCCACACCTTAATCTATGGTGTGTAGAAACTCCACCGTTGAAAATACATAGGAACAAAAGTGATCATTGGTTTCGGCCCCAGAGAGGGAACCAGAAGAACCAAGATCTGATCTAAGAACTAGATGTCCAAAGATGAAAATACAATAGTAAAAGGTCCTATATATAGAGAACTAGTAGCCTAGGGTGTACAGAAATGAGTAAATGACATAAAAATCCACTTCCGGGCCCACTTGGTGTGTGCTTGGGCTGAGCAATGAAGCATTTTCGTGTAGAGACTCTTCTTGGAGTTAAACGCCAGCTTTTATGCCAGTTTGGGCGTTTAACTCCCATTTTGGTGCCAGTTTGGGCGTTTAACGCTGGAATTTCTGAGAATGACTTTGAACGCCGATTTGGGCCATCAAATCTTGGGCAAAGTATGGACTATCATATATTGCTGGAAAGCCCAGGATGTCTAATTTTCAACGCCGTTGAGAGCGCGCCAATTGGGCTTCTGTAGCTCCAGAAAATCCACTTCGAGTGCAGGGAGGTCAGAATCCAACAGCATCTGCAGTCCTTTTGAGTCTCTGGATCAGATTTTTGCTCAGATCCCTCAATTTCAGCCAGAAAATACCTGAAATCACAGAAAAACACACAAACTCATAGTAAAGTCCAGAAAAGTGAATTTTAACTAAAAACTAATAAAAATATACTAAAAACTCAACTAAAACTACCAAAAACATACTAAAAACAATGCCAAAAAGCGTACAATTTATCCGCTCATCACAACACCAAACTTAAATTGTTGCTTGTCCTCAAGCAACTGAAAATCAAATAAGATAAAAAGAAGAGAATATACTATAGACTCCAAATTATCAATGAAACTAAGCTCCAAATTAGATGAGCGGGACTAGTAGCTTTTTGCCTCCGAACAGTTTTGGCATCTCACTTTATCCTTTGAAATTCAGAATGATTGGCTTCTTTAGGAACTCCGAATCCAGATAGTGTTATTGATTCTCCTAGTTAAGTATGATGATTCTTGAACACAGCTACTTATTGAGTCTTGGTCGTGGCCCAAAGCACTCTGTCTTCCAGTATTACCACCGGATACATACATGCCACAGACACATAATTGGGTGAACCTTTTCAGATTGTGACTCAGCTTTGCTAAAGTCCCCAATTAGAGGTGTCCAGGGTTCTTAAGCACACTCTTATTGCCTTGGATCACAACTTTATTTCTTTCTTTTTCTTTCTTTTTCTCTTTCTCCCCTTTTTTTTCGTTTTTCTGCTTCTCTCTCTTTTTTTTCATTTTTTTTTTGTATTCACTGCTTTTTCTTGCTTCAAGAATCATTTTTATGATTTTTCAGATCCTCAGTAACATGTCTCCTTTTTCATTATTCTTTCAAGAGCCAACAATTTTAACATTCATGAACCACAAATTCAAAAGACATATGCACTGTTTAAGCATACATTCAGAAAACAACAAGTATTGTCACCACATCAAACTAATTAAGCTAGTTTTAAAGATGAATTTGAAATCCTGTACTTCTTGTTCTTTTGTGATAAAAACAGTTTTCATTTAAGAAAGGTGATGAATTCATATTCATAGCTTTAAGGCATAGACACTAAGACACTAATGATCATAAGACACAAACATGGATAAACATAAAGCATAATTTTCGAAAAACAGAAAAATAAAGAACAAGGAGATTAAAGAACGGGTCCACCTCAGTGATGGCGGCTCTTTCTTCTTCTTGAAGATCCTATGGAGTGCTTGAGCTCCTCAATGTCTCTTCCTTGTCTTTGTTGCTCCTCTCTCATGATCCTTTGATCTTCTCCAATTTCATGGAGGAGGATGGCATGTTCTTGGTGCTCCACCCTTAATTGTCCCATGTTGGAACTCAACTCTCCTAGGGAGGTGTTCAGTTGCTCCCAAATAGTCTTGTGGAGGAAAGTGCATCCCTTGAGGTATCTCAGGGATCTCATGATGAGAGGGGTCTCTTGTTTGCTCCATCTTCTTCTTAGTGATGGGCTTGAGGTCATGCCTTCTCAGTTGAACCGGCTTTGGATGCCATAAATGGTTATGGAAAAACAAAAAGCAATGCTTTTACCACACCAAACTTAAAAGGTTTGCTCGTCCTCGAGCAAAAGAAGAAAGAAGAGAGTAGAAGAAGAAGAAATTGAGGAGAGGGAGATGGCTTTGTGGTTCGGCCAGAAGGGGAAGAAGTGGTGGTTTATGAAGGATGGATGTGAGTGGTGAAGAGAAAGTGATGTTGAGGTGATTGGTGAATGGGTGAAGAAGAAGAGAAAGAGTGGTGGGGTTTATGGGGATCCTGTGGGGTCCACAAATCCTTAGGTGTCAAGGAAAAGTCATCCCTGCACCAAATGGCATCAAAATCCATGTTTTGAGCCATTTCTGGCGTTAAACGCCGGGCTGGTGCCCATTTCTGGCGTTAAACGCCCAGAATGGTGCCAGACTGGGCGTTAAACGCCCAACTGCTAGGCTTACTGGCGTTTAAACGCCAGCAGCATCTTCCTCCAGGGTGTGCTGTTTTTCTTCCTATTTTTCATTCTGTTTTTGCTTTTTTCATTGTTTTTGTGACTTCTTATGATCATCAACCTACAAAAAAGATAAAATAACAAAAGAAAATAGTTAACTATAAAACATTGGGTTGCCTCCCAACAAGCGCTTCTTTAATGTCATTAGCTTGACAGAGGACTCTCATGGAGCCTCAGAAATACTCAGAACCGTGTTGGAACCTCCCAACACCAAACTTAGAGTTTGAATGTGGGGGTTCAACACCAAACTTGGAGTTTGGTTGTGGCCTCCCAACACCAAACTTAGAGTTTGACTGTGGGGGCTCTGCTTGGCTCCGTTTTGAGAGAAGCTCTTCATGCTTCCTCTCCATGATGACAGAGGGATATCCTTGAGCCTTAAACACAAAGGATTCTTCATTCACTTGAATGATCATTTCACCTCTATCAACATCAATCACAGCTTTTGCTGTGGCTAGGAAAGGTCTGCCAAGGATGATGGATTCATCCATGCACTTCCCAGTCTCTAAGACTATGAAATCAGTAGGGATGTAATGGTCCTCAATCTTAACCAAAACATTCTCTACAAGTCCATAAGCTTATTTTCTTGAGTTGTCTGCCATCTCTAGTGAGATTTTTGCAGCTTGCACCTCAAAGATCCCTAATTTCTCCATTACAGAGAGGGGCATGAGGTTTACACTTGACCCTAAGTCACACAAGGCCTTCTTGAAGGTCATGGTGCCTATGGTACAAGGTATAGAAAACTTCCCAGGATCCTGCCTCTTTTGAGGCAGTTTCTGCCTAGACAAGTCATCCAGTTCTTTGGTGAGCAAAGGTGGTTCATCATCCCAAGTCTCATTTCCAAATAACTTGTCATTTAGCTTCATGATTGCTCCAAGGTATTTAGCAACTTGCTCTTCAGTGACATACTCATCCTCTTCAGAGGAAGAATACTCATCAGAGCTCATGAATGGCAGAAGTAAGTCCAATGGAATCTCTATGGTCTCATTTTGAGCCTCAGATTCCCATGGTTCCTCATTGGGGAACTCATTAGAGGCCAGTGGACGTCCAGTGAGGTCTTCCTCAGTGGCATCCTCTGCCTCTTCTTCCTTCCAGAATTCGGCCATGTTGATAGCCTTGCACTCTCCTTTTGGATTTTCTTCTGTATTACTTGGGAGAGTACTAGGAGGAAGTTCAGTAACTTTCTTACTCAGCTGACCCACTTGTCCTTCCAAATTCCTAATGGAGGACCTTGTTTCAGTCATGAAACTTTGAGTGGTCTTTATTAGATCAGAGACCATTGTTGCTAAGTCAGAGGTATTCTGCTTAGAACTCTCTGTCTGTTGCTGAGAAGATGATGGAAAAGGCTTGCCATTGCTAAACCTGTTTCTTCCACCATTATTATTGAAACCTTGTTGAGGTCTCTCTTGATTCTTCCATGAGAGATTTGGGTGATTTCTCCATGAAGAATTATAGGTGTTTCCATAGGGTTTTCCTAGGTAATTCACCTCTTCCATTGAAGGGTTCTCAGGATCATAAGCTTCTTCCTCAGATGAAGCTTCCTTAGTACTGCCAGGTGCATTTTGCATTCCAAACAGACTTTGAGAAATCAAATTGACTTGTTGAGTCAATATTTTGTTCTGAGCCAATATGGCATTCAGAGTGTCAATCTCAAGAACTCCTTTCTTCTGACTAGTCCCATTGTTCATAGGATTCCTTTCAGAAGTGTACATGAATTGGTTATTTGCAACCATTTCAATGAGCTCTTGAGCTTCTGTAGGCGTCTTCTTCAGATGAAGAGATCCTCCAGCAGAGCTATCCAAAGACATCTTGGATAGTTCAGAGAGACCATCATAGAAAATACCTATGATGCTCCATTCAGAAAGCATGTCAGAAGGACACTTTCTGATTAATTGTTTGTATCTTTCCCAAGCTTCATAGAGGGATTCTCCATCCTTCTGTCTGAAAGTTTGGACTTCCACTCTAAGCTTACTCCATCTTTGAGGTGGAAAGAACTTTGCCAAGAAGGCATTGACTAGCTTTTCCCAAGAGTCCAGGCTTTCTTTAGGTTGAGAATCCAACCATATTCTAGCTTTGTCTCTTACAGCAAAAGGGAATAGCATCAGTCTATAGACCTCAGGGTCAACCCCATTAGTCTTGACTGTGTCACAGATTTGCAAGAATTCAGCTAAAAACTGATGAGGATCTTCCATTGGAAGTCCATGGAACTTGCAATTCTGTTGCATTAGAGAAACTAATTGAGGCTTAAGCTCAAAGTTGTTTGCTCTAATGGCAGGGATAGAGATGCTTCTCCCATAGAAGTCGGGAGTAGGTGCAGTAAAGTCACCCAGCACCTTCCTTGCATTGTTGGCATTGTTGTTATTTTCGGCTGCCATGTGTTCTTCTTCCTTGAAGAATTCGGTCAGGTCCTCTAAAGAGAGTTGTGCTTTGGCTTCTCTTAGCTTTCTCTTCAAGGTCCTTTCAGGTTCAGGGTCAGCTTCAACAAGAATTCCTTTGTCTTTGTTCCTGCTCATAAGAAAGAGAAGAGAAAAAGAAAATGTGGAATCCTCTATGTCAAAGTATAGAGATTCCTTGAGGTGTCAGAGGAAGAAGAGAAATAGAAGACAGAAGTAGAAAATTCGAACTTATCAAAGAAGATGGAGTTCGAATTTTGCATTAAGGGATAGTGTTAGTCCATAAACAGAAGGATGTGAGAAGAAGGGAAGTAATTTTCGAAAATTAAGTAAAAGATTTTGAAAATTTTTTGAAAAACACTAATTGATTTTCGAAAATAAGAGTGGGAAAGAAATCAAGTGATTTTTGAAAAAGATTTTGAAATTAGAAGTTAAAAAGATTTGATTGAAAACTATTTTGAAAAAGATGTGATTAAGAAGATATGATTGGTTTAGAAAAAATGTGATTGAGAAAATATGATTTGAAAACAATTTTAAAAGATATGATTTGAAAACAATTTGAAAAGATATGATTTTAAAATTTAATGACTTGCCTAACAAGAAAAGATATGATTCAAACATAAAACCTTCCTCAACAGAAAAGGCAAAAAATGTTCAATCAAATCATTAATTGTTAGTAAGTATCTTTGAAAAAGGAAAGAAATTGATTTTGAAAACATTTGATTGAAAAGATATGATTTGAAAAAGATTTGATTTTGAAAAACTTTGAAAACTTGAAAAAAAATTGATTTTGAAAACAAATTCTTCCCCCTAGTGCCATCCTGGCGTTAAACGCCCAGAATGGTGCACATTCTGGCGTTTAACGCCCAAACTACTACCCTTTTGGGCGTTAAACGCCCAACCAGGCACCCTGGCTGGCGTTTAAACACCAGTCTGTCCTTCTTCACTGGGCGTTTTGAACGCCCAGCTTTTTCTGTATAATTCCTCTGCAGTATGTTCTGAGTCTTCAATTCTCTGTATTATTGACTTGAAAAGACACAAATTAAAAATATTTTTGGATTTTTAATAATGAGGAATAATCAAATAACAATGCATGCAAGACACCAAACTTAACAGTTTGTATACTATTGACACTAACCAAATAAGAATGCATATGAGAAACAACAAAACACTCAAGTCAATAGAATTCAAAGATCAAAGCAAGGAAATCATCAAGAACAACTTGAAGATTAATGAGGACACATGCCTAAATGCGAAAAATGCAAGAAGAACAGAAACATGCAATTGATACTAAACTTAAGATGAGACTCTAGACTCAAACAAAAAATATTTTTTGATTTTATGATTTTGTAATTTTTTTGGGTTTTTTCGAAAATTAAGTGAAAAGGAAAATAAAGGTATCAAAATTCTTAATGAGAATTCCAGGAATCATGCAATGTTAGTCTAAAGCTTTAGTCTAAAGGAATTAGACATGGCCGGCAAAGCTTCAGCAAGACATTGCATTCAAGAGCTAAATTGATGATGATCAATCAGCTTTGGTGATGATAAGAACATCACTTTGAAACACTAGAATTCATTCTTAAGAACTCTGAAGAAAAATACCTAATCTAAGCAACAAGATGAACCGTCAGTTGTCCATACACAAACAATCCCCGGCAACGGCGCCAAAAACTTGGTGCACGAAATTGTGATCAATACTTTTCACAACTCAAATAATCCCCGGTAATGAATCCAAAAACTTGGTGTTCAATACCATGGCATAAACACAACTTCGCACAACTAACCAGCAAGTGCACTGGGTCGTCCAAGTAATACCTTACGTGAGTAAGGGTCGATCCCACGGAGATTGTTGGTATGAAGCAAGCTATGGTCATCTTGTAAATCTCAGTCAGGCAGACTTAAATGGGTATAGATGATGAATAAAGCATAAAGATAAAGATAGAGATACTTATGTATATCATTGGTGTAAGAGCTTCAGACAAGTGTATGAAGATGCCTTCCCTTCCGTCTCTCTGCTTTCCTACTGTCTTCATCCAATCCTTCTTACTCCTTTCCATGGCAAGCTCGTGTAGGGTTTCACTGTTGTCAGCAGCTACCTCCCATCCTCGCAGTGAAAGCTAATGCACGCACTCTGTCACAGTACTGCCAATCACCGGTTTGGTTCCCTCCCCTACCGGAATAGAATCCCTCTTTGCGTCTGTCACTAACGCCCAGTAGGTTACAGGTTTGAAGCACGTCACAGTCATTCAATCATTGAATCCTACTCAGAATACCACAGACAAGGTTTAGACCTTCCGGATTCTCTTGAATGCCGCCATCAGGTCCTGCCTATACCACGAAGATTCCGATTAAAGAATCCAAGAGATATTCACTAAGCCTCATATGCTTGTAGAACAAGAATGGTTGTCAGTCACCTTGTTCATAGGTGAGAATGATGATGAGTGTCAATCATCACCTTCATCAAGTTGAAGAACAAGTGATATCTTGGACAAAGAACAAGCGGAATTGAATAGAAGAACAATAGTAATTGCATTAATACTCGAGGTACAGCAGAGCTCCACACCTTAATCTATGGTGTGTAGAAACTCCACCGTTGAAAATACATAAGAACAAAAGTGATCATTGGTTTCGGCCCCAGAGAGGGAACCAGAAGAACCAAGATCTGATCTAAGAACTAGATGTCCAAAGATGAAAATACAATAGTAAAAGGTCCTATATATAGAGAACTAGTAGCCTAGGGTGTACAGAAATGAGTAAATGACATAAAAATCCACTTCCGGGCCCACTTGGTGTTTGCTTGGGCTGAGCAATGAAGCATTTTCGTGTAGAGACTCTTCTTGGAGTTAAACGCCAGCTTTTATGCCAGTTTGGGCGTTTAACTCCCATTTTGGTGCCAGTTTGGGCGTTTAACGCTGGAATTTCTGAGGATGACTTTGAACGCCGGTTTGGACCATCAAATCTTGGGCAAAGTATGGACTATCATATATTGATGGAAAGCCCAGGATGTCTACTTTTCAACGCCGTTGAGAGCGCGCCAATTGGGCTTCTGTAGCTCCAGAAAATCCACTTCGAGTGCAGGGAGGTCAGAATCCAACAGCATCTGCAGTCCTTTTGAGTCTCTGGATCAGATTTTTGCTCAGATCCCTCAATTTCAGCCAGAAAATACCTGAAATCACAGAAAAACACACAAACTCATAGTAAAGTCCAAAAAAGTGAATTTTAACTAAAAACTAATAAAAATATACTAAAAACTCAACTAAAACTACCAAAAACATACTAAAAATAATGCCAAAAAGCGTACAATTTATCCGCTCATCAAGGTCCTAGTGGAAGTACACAATGACATATGTGGAAACCACTTAAGAGCCCGATCACTAACCAAGAAGGTGATCCAAGTCTGCTTCTTTTGGCTGCCTTTGAAAAGAGAAGTGGCCGACTTCGTCGAAAAATTCCCGCCTTGCCAGAAGCATCCAACTTCCATGTCGCACTTCTTGAAGAGCTTATCAGCGTCAACTCACCACGACCATTCGCAAAATGGGGTCTTGATCTTCTCGGATCATTCTCTCAAGCTGTAAGACAAGTAAAATATCTCATTGTAGGAATTGACTATTTTACTAAATGAATTGAGGCAGAACCATTAGCAACCATCACAATCCAGCAAAGTCAGAAGTTTCTCTACAAGAACATTTCATAAGGTTTGGAGTTTTTCACTCATCACCACAGACAATGGAACTCAATTTACCGACTCAACCTTCAAGAACTTAGTGGCCAGCTTCAAAATAAAGCACCAACTCACATCGGTACAATATCCTCAAGCCAATAGACAAGCTGAAGCTACAAATAAAATTATATTGGCTAGGTTGAAGTGCCAACTACAGGAGGCAAATGGAGCATGGGCAGATGAGCTTTCTCAAGTCTTATGGGCATACCGGACAACTCCTCATTCCACAATAGGAGAGTCACCTTTTCGACATGCTTATAGCATAGACGCCATGATTCCTGTAGAGATCGCTGGAGAATTTCCAAGGGTTATGTTCTACAATAAAGGGGTCAATATCCAAGTACAAAAGGAGGAACTCGACCTCCTCCCCAAAGTACGAGAACAAGCTCGGATCAAAGAAAAAGCACTAAAGCAAAGGATGGTTTTAAAGTATAATCATAAGTAATCAAAAGAAGCTTTACCACGAACGACCTTATACTGATCCAAAATGATATCGGGATTTAGAAGTCGGGTGATAGAAAGCTGGCTGCAAACTGGAAAGGACCTTACAAGATTGTTGAAGTCTTATGAAAAGGTTACTACAAAGTGTCCGACTTACAAGGAAAGGAACCTCCTGAGGTCATGGTTGAAGAAGTGCTATAGTTAGGAAGCGCACATTGTTCCATGGTATACTCTTTTTTCTGACTTCATGATTTTTTTCTCGGAAAAGGTTTTTTTTTGAAGGGGGTTTTAACGAGGCACCATAACAAGGGCTAAGGGTAGACAAAAATCCTTAGTAGCAAATTTATATAAGGAATTTTTCATTTATCAATGATAAATCCACCTTTTCTTTAAGGTTTTCTATACAAATGCATTAATTTAAGCTCGAAAAACCGCAAAAATCATTGCCCGACCTAGAGTGGTCGGTAAGATGAAGTGACGAGGTACAAATTAATGTAAGAAGTTATATAAGCAATTTGTGAAACCGACCTCCACAATTAAGTCGGAACAAAAAAATGTGAAAGTAACTTGGCAAAGTCTGATTACATGAAGTTGGAACTTATAAAGGGAAAATGCAATATTTTGTGCCGATCTATTTCGTCGATATCGCTTTTAACTTAGCAGAAACACAACGTTAAAAGTTGTCGAAGCAAATTTTCCAACTAAACACCTGTATAGGCTAGGATATATTTAAAAAACGAAGCAATCACTTAAAGCTTAAAATAATTATCAAAATGAAGAAAAGTTTTTAATAATATTCTAAAGTTGTTTAAAACTACAACTAAGGCAAAATGAAAATTGTTCAGCCAACTACTACAAAGACCCTCAAATCGGGCCATTCAAAAGCTACGAAAACAAAGTTTACAAAGGATTAAGTTGTTCCCCTATGACAGCATCCTCAGTTTGAACAGTGGAAGTCAGATCATATTCAGAGACTGGCACGGCGGGAATTAGACGAGTTGGAGGAGGAAGGAGTTCGCCACCAATGACCTCACCTTCAGGTTGAACCTCGGGATCCTAAAAAGTCTAACCGACCTCTGTCCCCTCCTCCCGAAATCTTCGGGTCGGACAAAGGAGTATGATCATCATCCTCGGGAACAGGAACAATCTTCCCATCTACCATTATGTTGTTCAAGCTGATCAGGAAAAGGTCCACCTCGAGAGCGATAACTCGGAATTGGGCCTTCAAATTTGCAACCATCTCGTCCATACCTTCGGCTACAAACTCCTCGAGATCACCATATTTGTCCCGGGACTTAGTCACTTCATCCATAAGATCAAGCTTCTCCCCAAAGACGCGGGTATAACTCTCCTTCAACTTTTTTTTTCAACCCCTCTGACATAGCCAAGGCAACCTTGGCCTATTTGATTTTGGCCCGAGCTTTACCAAGGTTAGAGAGGAATGCGTCCCTCTCCTCCTCGAGCTCTTTCTTAGTCTCTTTCAACGAGGAAACATCGGCCTGAGAAGCCATTAAAGAACTGTGAGTGGCATTGAGGGGAGTCTTCTCTAACTCCATGACTAGGGATACACATATGCCCGCCATCTGAACTCTACCCCAGGCTAAGAGTTGAAGGTGACTTTTTATGGCCATGTCATCCATGATAATGTAGCTGTGAGGAAGGATATGCTTTTCACTCCACGCAAGGCCGTCAAAGCTCTACTCATATATGATCCCCGACTCTGAGGTCTTACCCCTCTTAGGAGGAGGGTCGTCAGCAATAGGGGGAGGCCGAGTTACTTGTTTGGTCGGATCGGGAGGAGGAGTCGATTGAGAGACTGGGTCAGGAATAATCTTCTGAGAAGATGAAGGTCCTAAGTCCGACTTCTCTCGCGAGGAGAGGACAGTAGGGTTACCAGCTTCTTTCAGTTGAATGTTTCGTGCAACAACGTTCTTTCTGGTAGCACAGAGCATCTTCATGGCATGTGACTTAGGAGTTATCCTTTCTGTAACATCCAACTAAATGAACAATAGTCATCAACAAAAATTTACAAGTAGAATCTATATAGGGAAGAGGAAAAACTACCTAGCTTGGACTGAAGCTGGCTCAGGTTCCATAAATACCTCTTTGTGCCCAAATAAGGAGCTCGACCCCAGAACTCCTGGAACACCCTGACGACACTCGACTCTACCTCATCTAAATCGTCTGAGTTATACTTAAGTATCACATGTTTGTCTTCTCAATACAAAGGGAAGATGGGTTCATCCTCTTCATTCAAGAAAAAAGATCACACACCCTCAATAGCTCAGACCTTAAAAAAGTAAATTTTGAAGTCATAAAAGGACTTATCATAGATGGCATAGACTTTTCTACCTTAGATAGCACGGAAAAACAACCAACCTAGTTTCTTAGAACTAAAGGGTTTGGTGAACATAAAGAGGTAAAAAAAGACATTGAGAGAAGGTCGGAGATCTAGCTCCCGACAAAGAAATTGATATATTTTCAAAAAACCCAAAGAATTAGGATGCAATTGGGAAGGAAAAATGTTGTAGAATCTAAGGATCTCTGTCTCAAACTCAGAAAAAGAGAAGGTAACACCTAACTTTGTGAAAAAATAATCATAGACATATGAAATATCATTCCAACCTATCAAGTCGAGGGAAGCAAACTCTCTCCTCATGGTCGGCAACAACAATATCATAGTTCCTCTCTTCCTCTTGACTTAAACATAACCTATGATGCCTACAAAAGGCCTCGACATATTCATTATCAACAACAGGGACAGTTGTAAGGACACATAAATCTACCCATGTCAAGTCGAACGGAGCCTTAGTAGACATGTTGTGAACTACTGAACGAGACATACAAGCTACACCTACAACACAATAAAATAAAAATAATCACTATAAATTGAGTAAGGCAAGCTAAGCAATTAGAAGGTTGGGTCAACATCACAGGTCGACACCAACAACTTGGATAAAGACAACAACAGCACATGCATCAACAAAATTTAAAGAAGGTCAGGTAAGCATTGCGAAACCCTTCCAGAACTCAAATAAATATACGATACCTCTAACACATAGAAATGAAGCCACCTTCTATATAAAAATGACATCATTTGGGGCAATTATAGAACCCCATAGTAATAGTGAAAATGACAATCAAATCCACAGCAGTAGTAAAAAGTGAAAATCTTTTCAAAACCAAAAATCAAATTTTTAAGAACGCAAAACCCCAAAATGGCAATCACAAACAACACTTCACAACTATAATGGATACAACCTAAAAAACAGAAAAACAAAAAAAAAAGATAGATAAGAATACCAACCTTGAAGAAACGCGAAAAAAGAGGGCACATCAAACTATAAAAAATACAAACGGTCCTCTCCCAGAGTGCAAATAAGACCTTCGAAAGCCTCAAGATACAGGAATCTTGACGAAAGAAATAGTCACACAAATAACGAAGAATGGAGGAAGTAGAAAACAAAGAAAGTGAAAGAAGGAAAGAAAACGAACATTTTAGAAACGAAAAAAGTAAAAGGAGAAAAAAAGTGAAGTATTTATAAGAAATAAGGGGTAAAAAGAGACATTTCACACCCTTCTTTTATGGTACACACAAAGCCCAAGAAAACTGTAGTGTGACCCACGCTATGTCATTAAACGGCACAATGATTCAAATTTTTTGAAACACATCAAGTACCCGACCTCCCGAAGGCGACGTACCCAACAAAGGAACTGAAGCCACAAATGCTTGAGCCCGACCTTATAAAGTTCGGACTCAAGCAGGGGCACTGTTTATACCCTAGCCCAAAGAAATAAAGCCAGACGCAATAAGGATAAAGCCTCACCCAAAAAAGATTGGCCACTTCTACTTGCCCGACCTATTAAGAGGTCGGGTACGACAAGGAAAGTCTAGCCATACTTATCTAAATAAGTAACTACCTCTCTAAATATCTCCTACTATCTCTGACTCGTCTAAAAGGTAGATCTCAACAAACTCCCAAGATAAAGGGAACGGTTATCTGCTAACAAAGGTAAAACTACTCCAAGAGGTGGTTATCTATTCTACTATAAATATACTGACACCCATCAGGTATATTCAAGTCCCAATCTACTAAAAAGCTACTTAAAGACCTTGCTAATTGAAGCATCGGAGTCTCTTGCAGGTACCATTCTCACCTCCTTATGAGGAACTCGAATGGCGGCACCTTGGCACCAAAACAAGTTGGATGCTGCCTCAGAAGGAGTCTGAACCTCACGTTTAGGCCCAAATAATTGTTTAGATAACCTCTAGAACAACTCTCATTTGATTCATTTACAATATAAATGAGATAAATTCTATTACTTAATACATGTGCATCTACGATACATTTACAGACATACATGTCTTATCTTATCTATAGTATAAATAAGATAAATAATAGAATATAACAATATAAATTATGTCTAAATTATATATATTTATAAATAAAATATTTATTTTAAAAAAATTTCATCTTTTTCTTTCCAACTTAATATCCTTTATTTTTCAAAAGTTAAATAACCACATGTGATATGTAAATAACTGCAACAACATAAAACTAGATCAGGTATTTCTTAATTTTTAAAAAAATGAATTGAATAATTTCTAATTTTAGCTATTACATTACAAATTCACACATCTACCCTCCAACACACAATTATATAAGTTTTTATATTCCATTGCATGAATTAAACTCATTTTAGATGTAGCTGCATGACGACCAACAAATCTATTACTTGTGCCAAGCTTTTTTTGTATTTTGATTTTGCTAAGTAGATAATAGTTTTTGTGAATAATATAAACAATAGATTTTAAAATTGGCCCAATAAAATAAAAAAACACTATATCCCAAAATTATCCACCTAAATTTTAATATTAGGATAACCATCTGCATATCTAGGTAGCGTTTAATAGAGAGATAGAGACAAAAAAGCTGATACTGAGAGATAGATACTTAGAGATAAAAACTGAAATAAATTTCAATATTCTGTTTGGTGCAAAGTGGGAGATAAAAATTGAAATAATAATAAAATTCTAATTTAATTTGTACAAAGGGTAAAATTAGAATTAATTAATTGAAATGAGGGTATTTTAAGTATAAAATGTTATACAAATTTCAGTCTTCGTCTCTAAAAATTTCAGTCATATGTGTCTCCACTTTTTGAAGGTATTAAAATACTAAAATTTTGGAAAAAGAAACAGAAATTTTAATACCAATTTCTAAACCAATAAATATGATATTGAATCTCAGTCTCTCAATCTCTGTCCTAATACCTCAAAACAAACACTACCTAATGAATTAAATATTCAATATATCTATTATTCACATTATTTAATATTTTTATTGTCTTCCTATACTTTTCTTTTATATTTTTCTGTACTTTAATACTGTAAAACTATCTTTATCCTTAAGAAAGTACTAGATCATTAATGTGTCAATTACTTTATTCTTTCTTATTCAATGTGGGTAATACATAGTAATAAATTTGTAATAAGATTTATTATATAAAGATTAATATTTTAGGGAAGAAAAACTTGTACATTGATTTTTCTTCAACTTTTTTTATATAAACGAACAATTATTTACAAATTTATGAACTTTTATTGGTTATCACTTGTCATGTTTGCTTAAAATTAAATTTTTTTTCTTTATTGTAAACACTAGTATAGTTTAGATATGAAATTAGACGGGTGAATGGCATCTAACAATTGCTTTTTGCCATCTCGCACTTTACTACGAGGAATCAATTAGTGTTTTCTCTTATCCTTTTACAGTATAATGTAAAGTTTATTGGTTTTTCCCATATAATGATTGTAAATTTGTAATTTATGGCAACACTACTCTATGATTGCAAATAATCCAACTCTAATGGTGTCTCTCCCTAGTAGGCTGCATTTGAAAGGAAAACTAAAATCAAATTCAAAAAAATAAAAGATAAAAATTAAATTAAATTTTTATATTATATTTAATATAAAATATATAAATTAAATTATATCTTAATATTATTTTTAATATAAAATAAAAATTAAAAAATAAATTTAAAATTTAAAAATTAAATAAAAATATTTTTAAAAAATATTAAAATTTTCATTTTCATTTTAAAAAATTTCAATTTTTTATGTCTTTATTCTTTTAAAATATTAAAAAACAAAAATTTTAGTTTTAATAGCTAATCCTCCAATTCCGGTATGAGTCCCAAAAAAGGAATGGGAATTAGGTCGCATCCTAAACCTTGAAATTTTAATTTTTTGAGGCCTTGGAAGCGCACAACCAACTTTTATCACTTCATTTGCTCTCCCCACTTCCCACTCTGCTCCGCCTCAACCTTCAACCCTCTCATCTTCTTCACCATCCATCTCTCTCTCTCTCTCTCTCTCATCCACCAATTAAGTACCTTTTCACACTTTCTTTCCCTTCACTGCTCCAATCAACCACAGAAAAGTTTTTCTTTTCTTTTTAAGAAAATAAAGACAAAAACAGAGTAACCTACTCCCCATTTCTGATTTGTATTATTCTCACTCTGTTCCACACCCAATGGCAGAGATTCAGCCGCCGGAGGCTCAGATTAATGGCGGCGCCGGAACCCTAATTTTGAATTCCTGCGAGCCTCTCGCCTCCAAGCGCCAGAGGAGGCCCAGTGTTCGATTGGGCGACATCGGCGGCGACCACCACTATGAATCCCACCACCGCCGCGCCAGCACCACCAAGCAATGGAAGCTCCCCTCCTTCGACCACCACCGCAAGGACCACCCAACCGCCTCCGCCGCCTCTTCAGGTAAACCCTCTAAGACCCGACCTTTAACCAATTTGAGCACTTCCTCTGCTGCCGCCGGAGAGTTCGACGAAACCCTAGAGGGCGACGACAGGGAAGGGAACCATAATAACATCGATGGTGTCGCAATTGGTAGCTGGAAAGTGAAGGAATCCAAGAAAAGGGGTTCCAAGAGGGTCAGATCGAATTGGATTCCAAGAATAGACGAAGGTGGCGGTGGCGCTGGCACCGGAGGTGAGGAGGAAGAGAAGTACAGTGGGGGCGACGAGGGGGATGATGGGTGTCGGGAATTTGATTTTGAAAATTCTGAAAGCCCTACGAAGGATCAGAGCCCTGTGAATTCAATGGAGAATTTTGGGGTTGATGGGAACAGGAGGTCCTTCAAGGGTAGGGATCACCATAATAATCAAGATGGAATTGAGTTATCTGGGCCCTCAGATACTAATGGAAGGGATTGGAGAGGGGCTAGTTTTGATAGGAATGGGAATGGTGGGAGGGCGAGGTTTGGTGAAGATGGTGTTAGGGTTTGGCTTAATGGGTTAGGATTGGGTCGTTATGCACCTGTGTTTGAAGTTCATGAGGTCGATGATGAGGTTCTTCCAATGTTGACACTTGAGGATCTCAAAGACATGGGGATTAGTGCTGTTGGCTCAAGAAGGAAAATGTACTGTGCAATTCAGAAGCTTGGAAAAGGATTCTCCTGAGATCGAACATTTTTTTTGGGGGGGGGGGGGGGGGGGTGTTAGTGCTCAGTTTGAGAATTCTGATTCTCATTCATAGCAAAATTAGCTTTCTTTTTTTTTTCTGTTTTTTTTAGGCATGGAACCATTTAGGTCCCTCACATGTTTTTATTTGAGAAACATCCTTTTTGTTTTTTAGTCCAAGTACATATATGATATAACACTGCTACGAATTTTGTTGCTGTAAAATTCATTGATGACTCGGGAAGAGTGATATTACGAGCAAAAAGAAACATTCGTTTCATGCATAATAATACTGAAGGTTTCCTCTCTAAACAAAAGGGAAATTTCGTATAATCTGTTTAGTTTTGACTTTTGTGTGGGTATCATAATATAAGGTGTGTTTGTTTTCTTTTGAAGAACTTTTCATTCCACAAACACCGAAATGCTAGGAATATTGAATACTATGATGATGATTGCAAGTTAGCTATATTAAACATTATGTTAGCACTCTACTGACTACTATATTTTTATAATTTGGAGTCTAACTGTTCAATGATGTGAAGTATTAAATTGGTATTGATGGAAGTCGCTGAACTGGTGTTTGTTTACTGCTGATTATTATTTATTGGTGCTGCCAGTGCCTCCAGAGCTTTTATGACAGCATATTGCAATTCTTCATTTCCATTGAATAGCGCTACAATATTGGGGATGGTGGTTGGTAATGTTTGTTAGGTAGAAAGAGATAAAGCTTATGATATTGTAACTAAATGAATTGTCTTATACAAATACAAGTGATGGTGGTACCAACTGAAAAGGCATATTTTGGTAGTGCTTAGTGGATCAAGTGCGAGTATGTTTCCAAGTTTGTTGATGTCCCATGAATCTGAGTGCTTCTTGGATTACCACATTGCAGAGTTTGATGATTACCACTGTGCTTAATTAGTGGGTGCTGCCTCTCAAATTCATTCATATTTTTATTTATTGATGTGTTCGATGGTGGTGACTATATATGTTGAATGAAGAAGGCATGCAGCCACTATAATGAAGCCACGTTATATATGTGCGCTTTGCTTCCATCATAGTGTAGCGCAGACGATCAGCAATTCAATGTTCAGGCTGTCAAGTCTTCAAAAAATGGATCAAAAGTACATTCCGAACTCCTGAGTGTCATGATTACAGAAAACAGAATCACAGATTTGTATCCAACCTCGGCTGCAGTGTAGCGGCATATGATTAATTAGATTTTGAACAAAGAGGGTCTCCCATGGCACCACATTTAACCTTTACCTGTATATATACCTCTTTAACCTTACTATTATAGTAGTGTGTGTGGGGCCAATATGTTCTTTTTTTTAATGTTATTATTTAATATAGTCACTCTGATTCTTCTTATGAGCTTGTTATAATCCATAAAATCAATAATTGACAATCATCAATTATTGACACACAAAATAATAAATTTGGCAGTGCAAGAATAACTAGTTGGTAGAACAAAATAAATCCCACTAAGATGTTAGACTTAACGGATGTTTAAGAAATTCAAATCATGTCTAATCTTTATGTGAGCACCTATATCGCAACATAAAAAGGACGTGAAGTGAAAGAATACAATACTTCTTTGCAGGATTGTAAAGCATATTATATCCAACAATTTCAAAAATCAATGTTGTGCAGTTCTTGGCATGAAAAATTAAAGTTGCTATCTTAAGTTTATGAACTAGTCATCCAATGAACAGCCAAGAGGTTGATATCAACTTTAATGCCAGAAAATAAATATTTTGAAAAAAGGTTGCTTAGTAGATCATCCATATTCTCATCATGATGATCACTGTGGTTGTAAGAGAGATTTTACTATATGCTGAGCACTATAACACGTGCAATTGACAATATTAGCATGATTTGATTAATATGATTTGTATTGCAAGAACATTGATTACCACAAAGTCACAAACTATTATCCCATGAATGATGATCGAAGGTAAGAAGATACAGAGCCTACAGAATTTGTTCCGAGAACTTATGGAGCTGGAGGGACCAGCTATTTATTTATTTATTTATTTATTTCAATCATCGTCATATCAATAATGTTGAAAATGGCACAGTCAACTGCATGCTGATGAATTGAATTGAATCAGGTATTCTTGTTTTGTCAACACATTTCACTTTTTTGCGCTGCTTTTCTGATGTTGAAAAGTTGTCACTCTTTAAAGTGTACTAATGCAATTAAACAGGACCCACGAATTATGAACAAACAACAACAACAACAACGTTATCCATCTAACCTTTTTTGTTTATGAGACAATGCTAACAGGTTTAAGAAACTGGCATGTTAGTTCATTGTAACTTCAAAGATAAAGTGCCTTATAATCCGAGTGTCCTGTTCAGTTTAGTTTGAAATCTTTATTGAATCAAAGTTTAGCTTCCTGAGAGAGAGTTGTGTGAGAAAGTGCTCTCACCTTTTTTGATCTGGTATACACATTTTCTTATAAGTCATTGATTTCAAGTTGTTCCTTTAAGAATATCATTTTGAGTTCATCAAGAAGATTCTCGAATTCAAAGTTAACTTGGTAAATAAAATTAGGAGGGAAAATCAATTTATTCCAGTTGACCTCCAAAACAGTGGTCACCGGAACAAAATTTCAACTGTGTGATTGCAAGTATATAGTTCTAGTTCCCAACTTTATTCATTATTCCAAGCTTCCTAGTTAAGACCGTATGTATATATACTTTTTGAAAAAATATATGTAACCAACTCTTAACCAGCCAAAATTTAAACAACTCAATTATTTATAATTATCTTATTTAATTTTATTTATTTATAATTTAAAATCTTTGTTATTAATGGGTTTTAACGCCAAAATCTGGTTTAAAGGGATACGTTCCTTCACTTTGGATGGGAATCACGGGATACTTTCCTAGTCTTCACTTACTCTCCTTCTCGTCAACTCTCAGTGAATCCTTTGCTCTCATCCAAACAGCAAGCACTAACCTTCTTCATCCAAGGCATTCTCACGGCAATTCCTCACTCTTCTTCTATTTCGTTTTTTTTCCATGTAAGTGAATTGTATTTGGTTAGTCTCGTGTGAATGTTTTTTTTTGTATTGTTTCTGTAATGGTATTGTTGTTATTTGAGTGTTTAATGATGAGGTTTTTTTGTAATTCTTATTAGGATTTGGATGATTCTTTTTATTAGTTTTAGATTTTTTTTCTTATGTTTTGTATGTTTTTTCTTAGAATTTGGATGATCTTTTTTATTAGTTTTGGATGTTTCTTTTTCTTATGTTTTGTATGTTTTTTCTTAAGATTTAGATGATTCTTTATCTTATATTTTGGTATTTTTTTTAGAGTTTGGACTTTTAAAAAAAAAAAGAAATTAGAATTTGTGTGATAAATAGTAAAAGGTAAATTAAAGTAAGAAAAAGTAATTAATAATCATTAATTTTGTATCTTTTAAAAATTTAAATTTAAATAATTATTAATTAATGACAATTAATGAATATGGAATACAATTCAAAAATTTTTGTTGGCTTGTTGTTGACTATACCCCTCTTAGTTGCTGACGTTAGAATTTTTGCTAGTAAAGAATTTTATAAAAATATAGTCGCGTTGTAAGTATAGATTCTAAACCAACAGAAAATCCCTTCGTACAAAAATTTGGTTGTCACAAGTAACAAACCCCTTTAAAATTGATAACCGAGTATTTAAACCTCGGGTCGTCTTCTCAAGGAATTGCAGGGAGGTATTCTTATTATTGGTTATGCAAAGATATATTTTGGGGTTTTCAAAAGAGTTGAACAAGTAATGTAAAATAACAAGTCGTCAAAATAAAAACTAACAAAGCTCCTGGCAAGGTATGAGAACTGGAAGTTCTATCCCAGTTATCCTTATCAATTGTGATGAGAATTGAATTTTTCTCCCACTAAGTCAACCTCTAACTATGAAGGTAAGTCAAGTGGATGAATTAATTTTGATTCCTCAGGTCCTAGTCTTTCCTTGGGAAAGGCTAGAGTTATTGGAACTCGAATTAATTCTTGAAGAATTTCAATTTTCAGTCAACAATGAGTTTGATAACTCAAGAGTCACAAATTAATCAACCAGAGCCAAAAGGTAGAAAATTTAAATTATCTATATAAATAAAGGAAAGCAATCATAAATCTGAAATACCTAGAATTATATTAAATAGAAAGTTAGATTGAACATAGAAATCCATAAGCCAAATTGGCAACATCAAATAATCAACTAAAGTAATAAATAAAAGTAGAAAATAAATTAAAGGAACATTGAACATGTGATGAAGAAGTTGAAATCCTAATCCTAATCCTAAATCCTAAGAGAGAGGAGAGAACCTCTCTCTCTAAAAACTACATCTAAAACCTAAAATTGAATTATGATCTGATATGAATTCCTCCCTGGGTCTCTGCATGTTTCCTGACTTTAATCTGTGTTTCTGGGCCGAAAACTGGGTTGAAATACGGCCCAAAATCTCTGCCAGCAACTTTTGTAATTCTGCAGATCGCGCACATCACGCGGCCGCGTCGTCCACGCGATCGCGTCACTCAGCGTTTTTCGTACCATGCATGCACGTCGTCCACGCATTCGCGTCATTCGTGCAGCTTCCAATCCGTGCGATCGCGTCAGGCACGCAAACACGTCACTCTGATTTCTTCCATTTCGCGTGGTCGTGTGAGCCATGCGACCACGTGACTTCTCGCTGGTCATCTCCTCAATTCCTTGTGTTCTTTCCATTTTTGCACGCTTCCTCTTCATTCTCTAAGTCATTCCTGCCCTATGAAGCCTGAAACACTTAACACACAGATCAAGGCATCGAATGGTAATAAGAGAAGATTAAAATTAGCTAAATTAAGACCAAAGAAGCATGTTTTTAATCATAGAACTAAACTAGGAAGGAATTGTAAAATCATGCAAATCCTATGAATAAGTGGGTGAAAAGCTTGATAAAACCACTCAATTAAAAATAATATAAACCATAAAATAGTGGTTTATCAACCTCCCCACACTTAATCATTAGCATGTCCTCATGCTAAGCTCAAGGAGACTGATGAGCGGATAATTTATACGCTTTTTGGCATTATTTTTAGGTAGTTTTTAGTAGGATCTAGCTACTTTTAGGGATGTTTTCATTAGTTTTTATGCTAAATTCAAATTTCTGGACTTTACTATGATTTTGTGTATTTTTCTGTGATTTCAGGTAATTTCTGGCTGAAATTGAGGGACCTGAGCAAAACTCTGATAAGGAGGCTGACAAAGGACTGCTGATGCTGTTAGAATCTGACCTCTCTGCACTCGAAATAGATTTTCTGGAGCTACAGAACACCAAATGGCGCGCTATCAACGGCGTTGGAAAGTAGACATCTAGAGATTTCCAGCAATATATAATAGTTCATACTTTATTAGAGATTAGACGTCGCAAACTGGCGCTCAACGCCAGTTCTACGCTGCATTCTAGAGTCAAACGCCAGAAACACGTCACGAACCAGAGTTGAACGCCAAAAACACGTTACAACTTGGCGTTCAACTCCAATAGAAGCCTTAGCTCGTGTAAAGTTCAAGCTCAGCCCAAGCACACACCAAGTAGGCCCTGGAAGTGGATTTCTGCATCATTTACTTACTTCTGTAAACCCTAGTAGTTAGTCTAGTATAAATATGACTTTTTACTATTATATTTTCATCCTGGATTGTATTTTTGATCCTGTGATCACGTTTTGGGGGCTGGCCTCTCGGCCATGCCTGGACCTTCATCACTTATGTATTTTCAACGGTGGAGTTTCCACACACCATAGATTAAGGGTGTGGAGCTCTGCTATACCTCGAGTTTTAATGCAAGTACTTCTATTTTTTATTCAATTCGACTTATTCTTATTCTAAGATATTCGTTGCACTTCAACTTGATGAATGTGATGATCCGTGACACTTATCATCATTCTCACCTATGAACGCGCGTGACTGACAACCACTTCCGTTCTACCTTAGACCGGGCGCATATCTCTTGGATTCCTTAATCAGAATCTTCGTGGTATAAGCTAGAATTGATGGCGGCATTCATGGGAATCCGGAAAGTCTAACCTTGTCTGTGGTATTCCGAGTAGGATTCCGGGATTGAATGAATGTGACGAGCTTCAAACTCGCGATTGCTGGGCGTGATGACAAACGCAAAAGAATCAAGGGATTCTATTCCAACATGATTGAGAACCGATAGATGATTAGTCGTGCTGTGACAGAGCATTTGGACCATTTTCACTGAGAGGATGGGATTTAGCCATTGACAACGGTGATGCCCTACATACAGCTTGCCATGGAAAGGATTAAGAAGGATTGGATGAAAGCGGTAGGAAAGCAGAGATTCAACAGGGACAAACACATCCATACACTTGTCTGAAATTCTCACCAATGATTTACATAAGTATTTCTATCTTTATTTTCTGTTTATTTACTATTATTATTCGAAAACTCCATAACCTTTTATTATCCGCCTAACTGAGATTTACAAGATGACCATAGCTTGCTTCATACCAACAATCTCCGTGGGATCGACCCTTACTCACGTAAGGTATTACTTGGACGACCCAGTGCACTTGCTGGTTAGTTGTGCGGAGTTGTGACAAAGTGTGATTCACGTTTGAGAGCGCTACCAAGTTTTTGGCGCCATTGTTGATAATCACAATTCCGTGCACCAAGTTTTTGGCGCCGTTGCCGGGGATTGTTCGAGTATGGACAACTGACGGCTCATCTTGTTGCTCAGATTGGGTAATTTTATTTTATTTTATTTTGTTTTATTGTTCTTAAATTTCGAAAAAAAATATATATTACTCATCCTGTTCTTCAGAATTTTTAAGAATGAATTCTAGAGTTTCATGAAGCATGTTGAAGCCTGGCTGGCTGTAAAGCCATGTCTAAATTCTTTTGGACTGAGACTTCAAAACCATCTTCATAGAGGCAAGTTAATTGGAATATTAGCTGTATGCTAAAGCTTGGCTGGCTATTGGCCATGTCTAGTATTTTGGACCGGAGCTTTCACATAAAGCTTGGCTGGCTATTAAGCCATGTCTAATTCCTGGACCGGAGCTTTAGACAAACATTGCATGATTCCTGGAATTCATATTAAAAATTTAGAATTTCTTATTTATTTTTCCTATATGTTTTCGAAAAAATATAAAAATAAAATACAAAAAATTAGAAAATCATAAAAATAAAAAATATTTTGTGTTTCTTGTTAGAGTCTTGTGTCAAGTTTTAAGCTTGGTGTCAATTGCATATTCATCATGCATTTTTCGAAAATTGCATTCATGCATTGCATTCATCATGATCTTCAAGTTGTTCTTGATGAACTTTCTTGTTTGATCTTCATATTTTCTTGTTTTGTGTTGTATGGTATTTTTCATGTGCATTTTTGCATTCATAGTGTCTAAACATAAAAAATTTCTAAGTTTGGTGTCTTGCATGTTTTCTTTACATTGAAAATTTTTCAAAAATATGTTCTTGATGTTCATCATGATCTTCAAAGTGTTCTTGGTGTTCATCTTGACATTCATAGTGTTCTTGCATGCATCATGTGTTTTGATCCAAAATTTTCATGCATTGAGTATTTTTAGTGTTTTTCTCTCTCATCATAAAAAATTCAAAAATAAAAAAAATAAATAAATATCTTATCTTTTTAAAATCTTTTTCAAAAATCATATCTTTTCCATTTTTTTTATCATAATCGAAAATTTCAAAAATCTTTTTCAAAATATTTTCAAAATCTTTTTCTTATCTTTACATCATATTTTCGAAAATATCATCAACAATTAATGTTTTGATTCAAAAATTTCAAGTTTGTTACTTTCTTGTTAAGAAAGATTCAAACTTTAAGTTCTAGAATCATATCTTGTGATTTCTTGTGAGTCAAGTCATTAATTGTGATTTTAAAATTCAAATCTTTTTCAAAACTAATTTCAATCATATCTTTTTAAAATCATATCTTTTAAAATCATATATTTTCAAAAATATCTTTTCAATCTTATCTTTTCAAAATCATATCTTTTTAAAATCATATATTTTTAATAATATCTTTTCATATCATATCTTTTTCAAACTTTAATTTCAAAAATCTTTTCTAACTTCTTATCTTTTCAAAATTAATTTTCAAATCTTTTTCAACTAACTAATTGATTTATTTGTTTGTTTTATCTTTTATCTTTTTCAAAACCACCTAACTAATTTTCTCTCTCTAATTTTCGAAAATTACCTTCCTCTTTTTCAAAATTCTTCTAATTAACTAATTATTTCAAATTTTAATTTTAATTTTATTTCATTTTAATTTTCGAAAATTACTATCCCTTTTTCAAAATTTATTTTTCGAATTTCTATCCCTCTCACCTCTTTCTATTTATTTTATTTATTTACTAATACTTCTCTTCATCCTAAAATTTGAACCCCCCTCTCTCTGAGTTCGAATTTTCCTCTTCTCCTTCCTATTCTTCTTCTTTTCTACTCACATAAAGGAACCTCTATATCTGGACAAAGAGGATCCCTATTATTATTTTCTGTTCCCTTCTTTTTCATATGAGCAGGAGCAAGGACAAGAACATTCTTATTGAAGCAGATCCTGAACCTGAAAGGACTCTGAAGAGGAAGTCAAGAGAAACTAAAATTCAACAATTCAGAGAAAACTTTACAGAAATTTTCAAAAAAGAAGAGGAGATGGCAGCCGAAAATAATAACAATGCAAGGAGGATGCTTGGTGATTATACTACACCTAAGGCCAGAGAAACTTCAAAAGAAAAAAAAAAGAAAAAAAGAAAAGGAAAGACAAAAAGCTTCCACCTCCAAGTCATGGGAGATAGAGAGATTCATCTCAAGGGTCCATAGCTCAGTAGAAGAGCATTTGACTGCACATTAAGAGAACATGAGGAATTCCCTCATCAAGAAATCCCTGAGATACCTCAGGGGATACATTTTCCTCCACATAATTATTAAGAGCACCAAAATCATTAGGGAGGAGCAGCAAAGACAAGGAAGAGACATAGAAGAGCTCAAGGACATCAATGGTCCTTCAAGAAGGCGCCACCCTCACTAAGGTGGGCTCATTCCTTGTTCTTAAATTTTTTTCTGCTTTTCGTTTTTTTTATGTTATATGTTTATCTATGTTTGTGTCTTTATTACATGATCATTAGTATTTAGTAACTATGTCTTAAGGCTATGAATAATTCCATGAATCCTTCACTTCTCTTAAATGAAAAATGTTTCTAATTCAAAAGAACAAGAAGTACATGAGTTTCGAAATTATCCTTGAATTTAGTTTAATTATATTGATGTGGTGACAATACTTTTTGTTTTCTGAATGAATGCTTGAACAGTGCATATTTTTTATCTTGTTGTGTATGAATGTTAAAATTGTTGGCTCTTGAAAGAATGATGAACAAAGAGAAATGTTATTGACAATCTAAAAAATCATGAGATTGATTCTTGAAGCAAGAAAAAGCAGTGAAAAAGCAAAAGCTTGAAAAAAAAGAGTGGCAAAAAAAATAGAAAGGAAAAGAAAAGCAAGCAGAAAAAGCCAATAGCCCTTAAAACCAAAAGGCAAGGGTAAAAAGGATCTAAGGCTTTGAGCATCAATTGATAGGATGGCCCAAAGAAATAAAATCCAGGCCTAAGCGGCTAATTCAAGCTGTCCCTAACCATGTGCTTGTGGCATGCAAGTCCAAGTGAAAAGCTTGAGACTGAATGGTTAAAGTCGTGATCCAAAGCAAAAAGAGTGTGCTTAAGAACTCTGGACTCCTCTAACTGGGGACTTTAGCAAAGCTGAGTCACAATCTGAAAAGGTTCACCCAGTCATGTGTCTGTGGCATTTATGTATCTGGTGGTAATACTAGAAAACAAAGTGCTTAGGGCCACGGCCAAGACTCATAAAAGTAGCTGTGTTCAAAAATCAACAAAATTAACTAGGAGAATCAATAACACTATCTGAAATTCTAAGTTCCTATAGAAGCCAATCATTCTAAACTTCAAAGGATAAAGTGAGATGCCAAAACTGTTCAGAAGCAAAAAGCTACAAGTCACGCTCATCTAATTAGAACTAATATTCATTGATATTCTGAAATTTATAGTATGTTCTCTTCTTTTTATCCTATTTGATTTTCAGTTGCTTGGGGACAAGCAACAATTTAAGTTTGGTGTTGTAATGAGCGGATAATTTATACGATTTTTGGCATTATTTTTAGGTAGTTTTTAATAGGATCTAGCTACTTTTAGGGATGTTTTCATTAGTTTTTATGCTAAATTCAAATTTCTGGACTTTACTATGATTTTGTGTTTTTTTCTGTGATTTCAGGTAATTTTTGGCTGAAATTGAGGGACCTGAGCAAAACTCTGATAAGGAGGCTGACAAAGGACTGCTGATGCTGTTGGAATCTGACCTCCCTACACTCAAAATGGATTTTTTGGAGCTAAAGAACTCCAAATGGCGCGCTCTCAATGGCGTTAAAAAGTAGACATCCAGAGCTTTCCAGCAATATATAATAGTCTATACTTTATTCGATATTAGACGACGCAAACTGGCGCTCAACGCCAGTTCTACGCTGCATTCTAGAGTCAAACGCCAGAAACACGTCACGAACCAGAGTTGAACACCAAAAACACGTTACAACTTGGCGTTCAACTCCAATAGAAGCCTTAGCTCGTGTAAAGTTCAAGCTTAGCCCAAGCACACACCAAGTGGGCCCTGGAAGTGGATTTCTGCATCAATTACTTACTTCTGTAAACCCTAGTAGCTAGTCTAGTATAAATAGGACTTTTTACTATATATTTTCATCCTGGATTGTATTTTTGATCCTATGATCATGTTTTGGGGGCTGGCCTCTCGGCCATGCCTGGACCTTCATCACTTATGTATTTTCAACGGTGGAGTTTCTACACACCATAGATTAAGGATGTGGAGCTCTGCTGTACCTCGAGTTTTAATGCAAGTACTTCTATTTTTTATTCAATTCGACTTATTCTTGTTCTAAGATATTCGTTGCATTTCAACTTGATGAATGTGATGATCCGTGACACTCATCATCATTCTCACCTATGAACGCGCGTGACTGACAACCACTTCCGTTCTACCTTAGACCGGGCACATATCTCTTGGATTCCTTAATCAGAATCTTCGTGGTATAAGCTAGAATTGATGGCGACATTCATGGGAATCCAGAAAGTCTAACCTTGTCTGTGGTATTCCAAGTAGGATTCCGGGATTGAATGAATGTGACGAGCTTCAAACTGGCGATTGCTGGGCGTGATGACAAACGCAAAAGAATCAAGGGATTCTATTCCAACATGATCGAGAACCGACAGATGATTAGCCGTGCTGTGACAGAGTATTTGGATCATTTTTACTGAGAGGATGGGATGTAGCCATTGACAATGGTGATGCCCTACACATAGCTTGCCATGGAAAGGATTAAGAAGGATTGGATGAAAGCGGTAGGAAAGCAAAGATTCAACAGGGACAAGCACCTCCATACACTTGTCTGAAATTCTCACCAATGATTTACATAAGTATTTCTATCTTTATTTTCTGTTTATTTATTATTATTATTCGAAAACTCCATAACCTTTTATTATCCGCCTAACTGAGATTTACAAGATGACCATAGCTTGATTCATACCAACAATCTTCGTGGGATCGACCCTTACTCACGTAAGGTATTACTTGGACGACCCAGTGCACTTGCTGGTTAGTTGTGCGGAGTTGTGACAAAGTGTGATTCACGTTTGAGAGCGCTATCAAGTTTTTGGCGCCATTGTTGATGATCACAATTCTGTGCACCAGAGACAAAATAAATGAGTAGAAAAAAGCAGGACTCATGCAATGCAACCTATGAATGTAAATGCAACTACATGCTAAAATGACTCTACCTACTTGGTGAAAAAGTAAATAAATCCTTCAAGAATAAATATGAACTGGATTTTACTAATTCAAATCACAAAATACAATACAAATAACTTGCAAGAAGAAGATAGCTCATGAAAGCAGGGAACATAGAATTAAGCGCTGAACCCTTACTGGTAGTGTATATCATTCTAACTCTCAAGTGTCTAGGGTTAATTCTCTCAATTCTCTACTAATCTTGCTTTCAATAGCTTGCTCTTCATCTAACAATCAACAAAAATTTAATGCACCAATACACAAATCAAGAGGTCTTTTTAAGGGTTATAATGGGGTTAGGGTCATGGTAGGATTGTATTTGGCCAAGTGGACTAAAATCTGAATTCTTAATTAACATAAACTTTCCACCTAACTTAAGACAATCCATTTAATTAAAATACAAAACCTAACTTCCCATTAACTGTGTTTCCCACATATTCATGCATCCTAAATTTGTGTTCAGTACATATGCATTGATACTAACACTTACTTTGGGGCATTTTTGTCCCCTTTTATTATTTGCTTTTTTTCACTCTTTTTTTTTATTTTTCTTTTATTCTTCTCAATGCATATGATTAAAGTATTGAATGCAATAATATGTGCTCAACTATTATCTTGCACATTTTCACTAAAATATACAACACCCAATTACTCAAACCAAATATTTTCAAATCTAACTTCCCCACACTTAAATCGTGAGCACTTTTACTAGTCTAAGCTAACTAAAGATTCAAATTAAGGACATTATTGTTTTCCGCTTAGAGTTAGTAATGAGCTAAAGTAAAGAACAAATGGGTAAAATAGGCTCAAATTGGTTTGCAAAGGATAATAGAAGAGTAAGGCCATATGGGTATGTAAGCTTAGTGAAACAAGGCCTCAATCATATAAGTGCATGCATACATCAAACAGTGGAAATATAGAATTAAGCAAGACAAAGATTACAATTTTAGAGAGAATAACACACAAAAATAAAATATATTGGTTGATAAAATGCAACCAATCAAATAGGTTCAAAATCTCACTGGTTTTGTGTGTTCGAGCTCTAAACTATGTTCCAAAATAATATTTCTTCATACAAGTATTTTCAAAAAGTTTTTAATTCAAATTAGTGAAATGCTATAAAAATTTTCTTGAAAAAGAAAATGTTACTTCAACCAAGTGGTAAAATATGCACAAAATCAAGAAAGTGTGCAATCAAATATGCAAATGCAACAATGACAAACAAAAATTGGTGTTGAGAAGGGACTAACTTACCCGTGGAGATTTGTATCGACCTCCCCACACTTAAAGATTGCACTGTCCTCAATGCATGCAAAGATGTGCAGGTGGCAGAGGTTATGGTTCCTTAGCAGTTGCTTGTTGTAGAGGCTTTCTCCTTACCCGTCCTGGTGGCCATCCTGAAAAGGGAGAAGAGAAAGGGGCATGAAGTTAAAGGGATAGAGCAAAGAAGAGGGCAGTACGAGTGATAATCATGCCAAGTAAGGAAAATAGTGAATGAAAGACATGGTCGCGATTCCATGTGATTAGTTCAACAATGGAAATATAGCAAGGCATGGTGAGTATTGGATGCAAGATGTTTATTAGCATGCCAGCAAAAGCATGAGTAGCATAGATCAAGCATCAAAGATTAAAAATATATTATTACTCGTAACAAACCAACAATCACGTTTGTATTGACAATCATAATTAAATAATAAAATGTGGAAAAAGTTTTGTGAAAAAACAGGCATTAAAGTAGTAGGATAACATAAAAGTAGTGCATGATGCCATACGGGCTTTTTCACAAACACATAGCATGCATGGTAAATAAGTTATTGAAAGTATTAAATTGAACATGCAAGCACCCTTTTAAAAAAAATTATATAATTGTCAAACAATTATTTGAATAATCCACAAGCAAAATAAAGAAATTTCTAACACCAATGAAAATAATGCAATGAATGAAACTATGCAAATAAATTAAATGGAAGTGAAGAGGGATTAGAAGAAGAAAGTAAGAAAAGGAAGAAGAAAGAAGAAAAGAAATAAGAAGGGAAAAAAAGATTTAGATATAGGGAAGAAAAGATAAGATAATTGGCTGCTCTGGATAAGTTGTGCGCCGCTTGTGACGCGGACGCGTGAGTGATGCGTTCGCGCGGATAGCGCTTCTATGAAATGACGCAGACACGTCATCCACGCGGTCGCGTGGATCGATTTGTGCTATTAGCGCGAGGGCAGCCTCGCGGTCGCACAACTCTTTGTTTGAAATGCATATTGCCAAATCTTTGGGTGACGCGATCGCGTGGTTGACGTGATCGCGTGGATGACATGAATTTGAAAACGGCGCAGACGCGTAGGGCACGCGTGCGCGTGGTAAGGCTCATGCTTCTAGCACGAGCCCAGCCCAATTCTAGCTCAACTTTTGGCCATACACCTTTTTTACGTCGATTTTGAGGCACGGGTTCGCGTGGGTGACGCGGACGCGTGGGAGGCGTTTTTCCCACATGACGCGGACGCGTCAGTGACGCGGTCGCGTGGATCAATCTGCGCTAAAGGCACGCCTCCAGCCACGCTTTCGCGTGACTCTCTGTTAACTTTTCTTTTCTCCCTAATGCACCTGCGACGCGAACGCGTCAGCGACGCTATCGATTCGCGTGGGATTTTTTTTTATAATGCAGTATGCAGAATGCAATGCTTAATATGAATGCTATGCAAGTATGCATGATTTCAGGATCAATCAAAACTCAGAAACAAACAAAACAGACTAGAATTAAAACTGAAAGAGGAACGATAATACCATGGTAGGTTGTCTCCCATCTAGCACTTTTAGTTAAAGTCCTTAAGTTGGACATTTGATGAGCTTCCTACTATGGTGGCTTGTGCTTGAATTCGTCCAGAAATCTCCACCAGTGTTTGGAATGCCAGCATCCTCCGGGGTCCCAAACAAGGTACGTAAAGCCCTTATGTGAGTTCAAACAGGCTTGCAGGCTCCCGGAGTGTTGAATGGGAGAATAGATTCCAGGATCCCAAACTCTACTTGTACACCCGTCTTTGTCTTGATATGCATTTTTCCAGCCGGGTGATAAGTAATCTGAATTCTCACTGTAGTGATCAAACAGCTTCCAAGATCTTTCCAATTGAGCTTGACACCAATTCCTGCACCTCAAATTGAAGTGTGAAACCTCGTTGAATCTTGCATACTAGCGCTGAGTGCGAGTCATTTCCCTTTTGCTCTTAAAGCCACAAAGAGCTCTAAGCTGGCCATCTATTTCAAGTAAACCATATTCAAGTGGAAAATTGAAGATAAAGGTCAAGGATTTTACCCACTTGAAGTTTGTGTTGGGTGGTAATGGCCTTGGGATAGGTGTTTTCAGTGGTTCTGCAAGCTCTACTCCCTTGTGGTCTTCTGTGAATTCCTCCTCTTCTTGGCAATTTTCTTCCAATTCAACCATGTCTTGACCAAAGTCACTGATATCTTCCTCATCACTTGAGTCATAATTGGGAGGTTGAGAAAAGTCGACCTCTGCATCATCTTCGTATTCATTTGGGGAAGATTCGTCTGTCTCAAGGAATTCACTTGCAGATGCAAGTTCATTATTAAGAGAACTTGAGTGGTGACTATCATCATCAGGAAAACCTGAGCCTTGGGTTATTCCGTCTAATTCCTCATAAGATACCTGCCTTGGGGGTTGTGCACTATCCTCCGTAGCATTAATTGTAACGTCTTCGACGAAATTCTCCACAACTCTGGATTCCTACGGAGGTTCAGCATCTCTTAAATCTTCAACCAACTCTTCTTCTTTTACAATGACAGCGTCTTCTACTTGTTCCAATACGAAGTTATGCTCTATGCTGTCCACTGGAGCTTCTTGTGTCTTCTTCACACTACGTTCTTCATTAGATTCTCCACATGAAGCCATAGGAGTTCCTCGAGTGTCCAAACGTCTGGAAGATAATTGCACTACAAGAAAAACACCCATTTAGCCACACTTTTTTAAGGTTACATTTGAAAAGCGTAGCCTATTCCTAGAATAGGCTACGCTTTTTTCCGTGTTTCCTTTTCGTAGGAGAATAAAAAACACATTTGTAGCATCACTTGAAAAGTGTAGCCTTAGGTATTATAAATATCACTTATAAAGCGTAGCCTTATCTTAAAAGCTATGGGTTCACTTTTTACACCAAAGAGTACACTTTTAAAGAGTAACCTATTTATCAAATTTCAGGTGCACTTTAAAAGTGTTGCTTAATGTATCTCAAATCAAATATCCAACACTTAGTAAAAATTTTTTCAATATTCAGCAAATGATACACATACAAATACTTAGCCAAATAAAATGAAAACATAAAACCCCACCTTAGTTTTTTCCTTCTTCGCGCCACCCCCAAATCAGAGAAGACTCTGCGCCATCACCACTCACTGTAACATTCCTAATTTCTAACCCTAAATTCCAAAATCCCCAAATTAACTCAGAAAATCCTAATTTCCCCAGTTTCTAACCCTAACAGCCGCAACCTCACCCTCCTTCAACGTACAAACAAAAGCAACCACTGTAGAGAGAAGAGAGATCGGGAGAAGAAGAGAAGAGAGGAAAGGCCTGCCCAGCCGTCACCACCGCAGCGCTGCTACAACTATTGCCACCTTCAAAGCTACAGAAAGTCATCCTCCCTGCCGTCGAATGCCGCCGTCGTGTCGCACATGAGAGAGAGAGAGAGAGAGAGGAGCTACCCACGATAGCTGTCGTCGAAGCCAGGCTCGTCGCTGTAACCACCCACGAAGCTGCGAGGAGCCGCTGTCGTGCTCGTGTTGCTGTGCGCCGTCGAGCTTCCCTCACCATGAGCCGTCGATCTGTCGCCACCGCTACAAGGGCTTGTCGCTGGAGCCACGACTGTCACTGAGCTTCCATCGCCGCTGCCGTTCAAGCCGCTGCTGCCGTCGATTTGGAGTTAATGCGATTGGAGCCACTAGCGGGGGTGAGTTGCTACTTCCCTGTTTCCGTCCTAATCATATTCAACGTCCACTGTCCTAACTCACTGCCTCCCCTTATTTGTCAGTTATCTGTTTTGAAGCATGAAAACGAAGTATTATCAAATGCAGAAAAGCGAGCATCTGATGAGGTTCATAGTTTATCTGAAAGGGTGCAGGGCCTGCAGGTATTGCTCATTTCTTATTTGTGTTTCTTTGATATGGCCTAGGAACAAATGAGTCCCGTAATGAGTTTTGGGTAAGATTGTGGGGTTATGGTAAGGATAAGAGGATGAAAGCATTTTTGTAGATTGAACCCTTTTGATCTTTTGTGTTTTTTCCAGTTCTAACTGACTAAACAAGTAAGAGACTACTTGCTATATTATGCATATTCAAGATGATGCTTATCTTAGCTTGCTATATTATGTTTATTCAAGATGATGCTTATCTTATGCTTCTGTTGCAGGCTAGCCTAGGTACCATACAGAGTGCTAAGGAAGTTCGAGAGGTGTGTTATTGTTATTATTATTATTGTACAACTCACTTCGATTTTGCTTTCATAATTTTTTTATGAAAGTTTTATTGGTTCATAGATTACACAATTGAATTCTGAATCTAACTTGAATCCATATCTAAAATTACCGTTTAATGATCCTCACTGCTGGTTATAAATGGTGCACAAAGGATGTACATAAAGCTTGCTGCAAAAGCTGTATATGAATTTGCTTTTGGCCATGAAATCCGAGGGTTGTGTTTGATTTTTATCTCACCTCCCCACCACCCGAAAATTAACTGAGTTCATTTTCCTTTAAAGAGCCTTCATGAGAATAGATTATTAGAAAATTGTGCATTGCTCTTATGACTCTTATTTTTCTTTACTCTGATCTAATCATGATGGCTGCATGCATTGTTTTGTTCCTTTTTTGGAACTGCTCATTTGCATAGTTATTAGTTCTTTTTTTGCCATGGCCTTATGCTTATACACTCAATATTTCATAACTTAGCTTGTTTATCTAATATCCTTATACCACATTTGTGAATTAGTGGTTTATGTTGTGTGGATGCTTAAATAAGCAATAGTTTTAAACTTGGACTACTATTGAGTAATTCAGATGCATCAGCTATAGTTAAAAGTTTGGTGGATTAAGTTTAGAATTTTAATATGCTTAAAATTTTATGGTTGTAGATCGTGGGAAGGTCAGGTCAGAATTTGGATTGGATACTAAATGAAATTTGATTTCCAGCAATGTCCTTCCATCTTGATTTCATGAAGTTGAATGAATCCATTTTCTAAATTTATAGCTCTGTGCCTTTCTTCTACTCATAAGCACTAAAATAATTTTTTTTGTATTCTTTTACGAACAAGTAAAGCTGCAAAATTCTTGAGAGCCAATTGAATTTCTCTTTTCAAAGTACCAGAAGAAACAACAGAGCTACTTGGGAAATCTGACCTGTATTTCTTTAGCCCCGAACATCCTCCATTGACCGAACCAGCTCAGAAAGCCCTTGACTGGGCCGGATGAGAAATTGAAGTCAGGTATTATGGTTTTTGCCTTTCAGTTCCATGCCAAAATTTGTTCAACAAATGAGTTAGACTCATTGTCAGTTCAGATTTTCCATTTCGTGTTGTACTACTTTGCAAGTTACTGTTGTACAAAATTAAAATGAACTGGAAAGAAACTTTGAGTTGTCTTGTGCCCCATCTGAAAATGATTTTAACCTGTGTATGACTGTGGTAATATTACATGTCAGAAACATATAGGATTTTAATCTCTTTATGTACTTCTTTGAAACTTACTTGGTGGAAAAGCCAGATTGCAATATTAACCGCTTGACATTGCTGCTCTTTTACTCAGCCTTATGTACAAGAATCTGATAACAACTTTGAATGGACCAGTGTTAAAGAAAACTGCTCTGAAATATATGGTGATCATGGAAAAAGAAAAATTTTTCTTCTGCCTTTTCACTTTCATACTAACTACTTTTTTTAATTTGATCTTTCCAGGATTTTGGGAACTCCAACTGAGGAGCAATGGCTGGGACCCGGGAGTTACTTTGCTTCGTGATTGGCATACCTACCCAAAGTGGGAACCTCAGAACTTGACGAGGACTGTGCCAACTTTGAGACCTGATGGAGTAGACCTTCTCACGGTTAGTGTTCCTCTATAAAAGCATTATTCTAATGAGTTCCTAAGAATAGGATCCTCTAAAGTGAGGACAGATAACTGTAAAGCAACAATGTTAGGGCCTAAACACAATGAAGTTATTAATGCAAGGGTGCAAGATGATTAGTTTCTCGTTTTACATTCTAATAGCAGTAGAAACTCGCAGTTCTAATGTTAGTTCAAAGGTTGAACTGGTCTGGACTGGACTTGAATAGCATTTGTTAAACAGTGCTCTACATAGTAATATATCTAAAGTCTTTTAAGTTATCTGAATTGTAGCTCACAAGGTGTTGCTTGGGAAGTATTATCTATTGTAGCATTTGAAATAACTAGAATTCATGTTACCTTCAAATTGGCTATAATAATACGTTTACTTATCTTCTATACAAACTTAGGACTGACTATACTAGATATTTTGTCATACAGAAAATGCTCTAGTATAATCCTGTTGAGAGAATCTCTGCCAAGGCAGCACTTGATCATCCTTACTTTGACAGTCTTGACAAGTCTCAGTTTTAACAGCAGATACTGTCCAATGCTTTTGTGCAGATATTGTATGTCAATGATAGTGATATATGGAAGTAAATGAAAGTTCACTCCTGGCATGGAATTTAAGCATACGTGAGATTGATGTTGTTTGGTGTTAAGTAATAGTTTGTCATCATCATCATCTTGGTGATATGATCAGCTAAGTAGAAACTCTACTGAACCTTTATCACTCTGTATTACTCATGTAGGTTGTGCATGTTCACCGTTGTCCTTGTGTACTTGAAAAAATGTCCTTGTGAGATGTATGAATTTTTACAATTAACTTCATTCTAGTACTTTTGGATCATTATTATAAATATATTTTGGTTAGAGATAATTTTTATTATTTAAAAAAATTATTTAGTATAATTATGTATTTATTTTTATTTTATAATATTCAACTCATTTAAATAAAAATGCAGAATTATTATACATGTAATCATATTAACTATTATGTTGTATTAATAATTATTAGATAATTATATATATATATATATAGAAAAAAAAACGAGACTTAAGGCTACACTTATATACAGTAGCTATAGTATACAAAAAAAAGAGACCTAAGGCTACACTTATATACAGTAGCTATAGTATATCCAAAAAAAAAAACGAGGGACCTAAGGCTACACTTAAAAAATATAGCCATGGTATACAATGTGGCTACGCTTTACAAGTGATGTAGTAACGTTGAAAAGCGTAGCCTATTCTGGCAAAAATAGAAGCTGAAAAAAGTAGCCTTTGGTCCTGGATAGCATCACTTACAAAGCGTAGCCTATTCCCAAATGCCAAAAGCATAGCCCTTGGTGCAGAAAAGCGTAGCCTTTGAGAATAGGCAACAGCCGAATAAGAATCACCCCAAAAAGCGTATCCGTAGCCCAGAAAGCGTAGCCGTAGCCTAAGGCATCATTTTTTTCCACTTTTGGCTACACTTTTCAAATGTACTTGAATGGGTGTTTTTCTTGTAGTGTTGATTTATTACTTGCTCTAGTTGATGAAGAGTTGCATTAAATTGGTCTACTGATTCTTCGAAGTGAACCTGTGATTCTTGGCTTGATGGATATGGACATGGTGCATAGGGGAGTGGTGGTTCTTGGGAGTAATTGGATTGGCGTTGGAGTGGATAAGGATCATGTGGTAGTGAATGGTGAAAAGAAGCTTGTGAGTATGGTGGTTCGAAGTTATGTTGAGAGGATGGTCTCTGAGCACAAGGTGGGGCTTGTTGGTAGCTACAAGGGGGTCCACCAAATCTATCAGTTGGGCATGCATTGTAGAATGGTCTTTGTCCATGATATCTAGAAGGATGTTGTTGCCTAAAGGGGTGATCAGATCCTCGTGGCTCCATCCATCTTTGATTGCTTAGACCTTGATGCATAGTCCTGTTTTAGCTTCCATTCCTTGCAAAAAAATTGGAACTAAACTCAAAGCGAGAGGGGTGAGAATTCATAGTAGTTATCAGAAATGAGGAGGGAAGAGAAGAAACAAAGAGACAAGTAAAAGAAAAAAATATTTACAATAACCAATAATAAGGCACACGTTTGCAATTCCCCGGCAACGGCGCCATTTTGACGTTAGGATTTTTGCTAGTAAAGAATTTTATAAAAATATAGTCGCGTTGTAAGTATAGATTCTAAACCAATAGAAAATCCCTTCGTACAAGCATTTGGTTGTTACAAGTAACAAATCCCTTTAAAATTGATAACCGAGTATTTAAACCTCGGGTCATCTTCTCAAAGAATTGCAGGGAGGTGTTCTTATTATTGGTTATGCAAAGATATATTTTGGGGTTTTCAAAAGAGTTGAACAAGTAATGTAAAATAACAAGTCGTCAAAATAAAAACTAATAAAGCTCCTGGCAAGGTATGAGAACTGGAAGTCCTATCCCAGTTATCCTTATCAATTATGATGAGAATTGGATTTTTCTCCCACTAAGTCAACCTCTAACTATGAAGGTAAGTCAAGTGGATGAATTAATTTTGATTCCTCAGGTCCTAGTCTTTCCTTGGGAAAGGCTAGAGTTATTAGAACTCGAATTAATTCTTGAAGAATTCCAATTTTCAGTCAACAATGAGTTTGATAACTCAAGAGTCACCAATTAATCAACCAGAGCCAAAAGGTAGAAAATCTAAATTATCTATATAAATAAAGGAAAGCAATCATAAATCTGAAATGCCTCGAATTATATTATATAGAAAGTTAGATTGAACATAGAAATCCATAAGCCAAATTGGCAACATCAAATAATCAACTAAAGTAATAAATAAAAGTAGAAAATAAATTAAAGGAACATTGAACCTGTGATGAAGAAGTTGAAATCCTAATCCTAATCCTAATCCTAAATCCTAAGAGAGGGGAGAGAACCTCTCTCTCTAAAAACTACATCTAAAACCTAAAATTGAATTATGATCTGATATGAATTCCTCCCTGAGTCTCTGCATGTTCCCTGACTTTAATCTGTGTTTTTGGGCCAAAAAATGGGTTGAAATGTGGCCCAGAATCTCTGCCAGCGACTTTTGTAATTCTGCAGATCGCGCACGTCATGCGGCCGCGTCGTCCATGCGATCGCGTCACTCAGCGTTTTTCGTACCACGCGTGCACGTCGTCCACGCATTTGCGTCGTTCGTGCAGCTTCCAATCTGTGCGATCGCGTCAGGCACACGAATGCGTCACTCTGATTTCTTCCATTTCGCGCGGTCGCGTGAGCCATACGACCGTGTGACTTCTCGCTGGTCATCTCCTCAATTCCTTGTGTTCTTTCCATTTTTGCACGCTTCCTATTCATTCTCTAAGCCATTCCTGCCCTATGAAGCCTGAAACACTTAACACACAGATCAAGGCATCGAATGGTAATAAGAGAAGATTAAGATTAGCTAAATTAAGACCAAAGAAGCATGTTTTCAATCATAGAACTAAATTAGGAAGGAATTGTAAAATCATGCAAATCCTATGAATGAGTGGGTGAAAAGCTTGATAAAACCACTCAATTAAAAACAATATAAACCATAAAATAGTGGTTTATCAGTTGCCTAGCAGAATTCATATTTTTTATTGAGTTCCACTAGGGAGACAATAAGGTATCTATACAATATGTATAATGGGCTGTTTTTTTCCCAATATGTATTAATAATGTAAATTAAACATCATTAACCTTAATTTCTAGTTGCATGTTCAGTTTTGTGATATCTACCCCCAATTTATCCCAAATTCTTTTACATTAACCCTTCATCACCCACCGTTACCCTACTCCCAAAAAATCCTATTGTTTGTTCCGCAAAAAAATCCCTTTTTTCCACGGCCCCGCCGTGTGCGCACCAATTGCATCCCACTGCTCTGTTTCTGCGTGACGTGTAGCCTTCGTTCTTGCCGACCGAAACTGTTGCGCTCCACCTCTTCGCGCCAACGACCTCGCCGGAAGAACTTTTGTCCTTCCTCACGTGACCGAACATCCGTGACCTGTAACTACCAGTGTCGCCGAGGTGAGTTGCAGCCCCATACTCCCCGCGCTCGCGTCATCCCAGTGCCAGCCTGCTGCCTGGGTCTTGTTGAATTACTTGAGAAATAAATATCTACGAAAATGGAGAAAGTGAACATCCAAAATCATACAGAAAAGAACATCTAATGTGAACTGATGATTGGATTTTTAACAGTTTAGAATTTTACAAATGAAATATCGTTGCAAGTATAGTTTCTAAACCAACACTAACCCTTTCATACAAAAGATTGTTTGTCACAAGTAACAAACCCCTAAATTTATAAACCGAAGTATTGGAACCTCGGGTCGTTCTCCCTAGGAATTTCAATAAAGTGTCTTGTTATTGGTTATGAGTTATTTTGGGGTTTTTGAGGTTTTAGACAAGAAATATAAATGGCAAAGGAAATAAACTAACAACTAACAAAGCTCTTGGCAAGATATGAGAACTAGAAGTCCTATCCTAGTTATCCTCCTCAATTGTGACCACAAATTGTTCATTGCTACCACTTAGTTAACCTCTAACCATGGAGGAAAGTCAAGTGGATGAATCAATTTGATTCCTCAAGTCCTAATCAACTCCTAAAGGAAAGACTAACTTTAGAGGCATTCAAATCAATTAGCAACTTCTAATTATCAATCAACAAAGGAGTTAGATAACTCAAGAGTCACTAATTACTCTACCAAAGTCAAGAGGAACAAAATCTATACTATATCTAGAAGAGACATTTCAACAAACACATAAAAGGCAATAAAGGTAAACATTACTAATTGCAAGAATTAAAGGAATCTACAACTACAAAAGCAAGAGATCAACAATAAAAAACCAAAGAAAACACAATTATTATGAATTACCTCAAATTGAATTGAAAGAAAATAGAAGAAACAAGAGTAGATCTACAACAAGATATAAGAACAACATAAAGGAACTTACAACAAAAGAATGGAAGAATGATGAATGTAAAACAAAGAATTGAGAAGTAGAAGTAGAAGAAAGAGTGAATGAAAACCTAGATCTAAGAACTAAACCTAATCCTAATCCTAATCCTAGAGAGAAGTGAGAGCTTCTCTCTCTAAAAATACTTCTAACTAATCCTAATGTATAAAAATGATCAAAAGTCCCTTTGCTCTTCAATCCTTGGCTTTAAATAGCATCTTTGGCGCCAAAGTTGGTTGGGATTAGGCCCCACAACTCCTGAGATTTTGCTGGGCATGATATCTCTTAAAATCAAGTATCAGCATCAACGCGTACGCGTCCATGGGCCATTTCGCAAGGTGCGTGTAAGCGCCTGGTGCGCACACACGTCCATGGGCAAGTTCAAATCTTTGACTTTTTCCATGATTTCTCCACTTTGCATTCTTTCCTCTTCACTCTTTTGATCCATTTCTAGCCTTTTCAATCTGAAATCACTAACAAACACATCAAGGCATCTAATGGAATCAAAGGGAGATTAAAATCATCAAGTTAAAGGCCTAAAAAGCATGTTTTCACACTTAAGCACAAAGTAACGGAGAATCACAAAACCATGCTAATTCATTGACTAAATGTAGGTAAAAGGTATTAAAATCTCCTAAAATCAATACAAGATAAATCCTACAAATGGGGTTTATCAACCTCCCTACACTTAAAACAAGCATGTCCTCATGCTTAAACTAAGAATGAAGTAAAGGGCATGACATTTATTCAATGGAAACTAACTAAATGCAATCTACCTATATGCACTATCTAAATGAATGCAATTGCTTGGTCAAAATAAATCAATTCCCAAGAAGCATATATGCACAAGGGCTAAGGACTAGCAAGTCTAATCCACAATTGGATTGAGTTATTAAATATTTTTACAAACTTGCATGAAAAATGATGATTGTAGGTGAAAACATGTAGTTGAGCATCAAACCCTCACCGGATGTGTTTGCACTCTATTCGCTCAAGTGTTTAGGGCCGATTCACTCAATTCTCTCCTATTTCATGCTTTATGAGATTTGTTCTTCTTCTAAAAATCAACATTTATTTCATGCATGCATACAATTATCATGAGGTCTTTTCTTTAGGTTGTAATGGGGTTAGGGTCAAGGTAGGATGCATACATGGTCAAGTGAGCTTAAAATTTGAATCTTTGATAAGCTTAAACTTTCCACCTAACCTATGACATCCTATACAATTTCAAAGCTAACCTAACTACCCATTCTTCTCACTTTTTCACATACTCATGTATCCCTTTTCATTTCACAACACTTATGCATTGATTCTTATTGAGCTTCACTTTGCCTTAGGGCATTTTGTCCCCTTTTTATTACTTTTTTTTTTCTTTCTCTTTTTTTTCTTTTCCATATTATTTTTTTCTTTTTTTTTTCTTTTGTTTTTCTCATTTTTTTTCTTTCTTTCAAATTATATACAAGAACAACAATGCATAAGATTTTACATTTGATCAATATATGAGTATGTACCCAATTCCCAATATTTACAACAAAAATGCAAAACTACTCTTTTATTCAACCAATGTCCCAAGATTTCCCACACATGAATGTTGCACACACACTAGCCTAAGCTAATCAAAGATCCAAATAAGAACATTTATCGTTTTTTTACTTTAGGTCTTGTAATGTGCTAAATTAAAGAACAAAATGGGTTAATCGTATGCTCAAATTTGGCTAACAAAGGAAGATAAAAGGTAAGGCTTTTTGGGTAAGTGAGCTAATGAAATAATGGCCTCAATCATATAAATGCATGAATACACAAAATAATGGAAATAGAGAATCAAACAAATCAAAGATTACAATCATAGGAGGAGATAATGCACACAAGAAGGAAAAATAAGTGGTTATAAGATGTAACCACACCATTAGGCTCAAATCTCACAAGCTTGTGTTCTTAGCTCAAAAACATGATCCACAAGATATATAATTCAAGTAAGTTCTATGAAAAAGTTTTCACTCAAATCAATTGAGGTGCCCTATAGATAGAAATCTTGAAAAATTTCGTTATTTTGACTAAGCTTATTTTGTATATGTATGCAAAAATAGAAAAAATGCAAAAAATCCTAAAAAACTAAAATGAAATGTAAAAGTGTTGGGATTAGAAATTTATCACCCAAAATTGCCGATTGGTAGGACGACCTCCCCACACTTAAAAGTTTGCACCGTCCTCGGTGCACTCAAAGATGAGCAAGGGGGTACGGCGACTCTCCGGATTGCTACCTTCAGCTGGTAGGTCAACCGATGTTGCGTGTTCTTTCTTCCGCTTCTATTTTTGCTTGCGGTGCATCATGCAAGAAAAACAAAAATATAACACCATAAGATGAGAAGATATAAAAGCAAGGAAGCATACATTGTTGGAATGAGGTAAATCACTAGAATTGAGTGAGTGAATTAGGGTAACATTTATGAAATTAGGGATGTGAATTCTAAATTGTGCGGTTTAGAACACACATTAGCATAAAAATTATGTCACAAAAGAAGTATACACCTCACTTATCCTAATGTGCTTGAGATGCTTTAAGTAAACTTGTAAGATAAAACAAGCATTAAAGAAGCATGAGAGCATTCAAGCTAAAACATAGGGATGCATATGATCATGAAACACAATGCATTAAGGTAAATGTGCAACATCATCCATCAAGAGATTGCCCAATAGAGGAAAAAGATTCCAATTACATGATGGCTAGCTACAACATGCAATTCAAAAGAGTTACAAGCTCGAAGGCAATTCTCATCACTTGGTATTTTTTAAAAGGTAAGCATGAAAAAACTCAAAACCAAGTAGCAAAATACAACCTCAATCATAGAATCCAACAAAAATTATCTAAAAACATTCATGCTAAAATAGCATTTAGGCAATAAAGGGGCAGCAATACATAGTAAACAAAGTCAATAATCCAACACTTATAATGAAAAGAGAGAAAATAAAATGAAAACTAAACTAAAACTAACTAATTAACTAACCAACTAACTAATTAACTAACTATAATAAATGGTTATCTATGGTGTTTGGGAATGTTGGATGAAGAGTGAGAGAAGGGAAGAAGAAAGGGGAAGGAAAGAAATGGAAAGAGGAGAAGAAAAGAAATGTGGTGGAGGAAGGAAATACGCGCATACGCGCGCATGGCGCGTGCGCGCGGATGGTGGTGTAATGGATGCGACGCGGACGCGTACAGGGTGCGTCCGCGTCGATGGCTTATTCCGAGAGTGGTGCGTACGCGTCATGTGCGCGTGCGTGCGAGTGGGGTTGTGCCAAAGGTACAACGTTGGCGCAGCGTGGGCATAACTCTCTGGAAAATACACCAGGAGGGCAGGTGGCACTATCGGCACGCGCGCGCATGGTGCGCTTGCGCGTCAATCTGCAAGTTGCCAAAAGGGCGGGTACGCGCCAGGTGTGCGTACGCACGAATTGGTTTGTGCCTTAGGCCTAATTTTCGCACAGTGCAGGCCTAACTCTCGGGCTTTTGGCTAGAAGTTGGAACTTCAGCATCCACGTGTGCGCGCCATGTATGCGTGCGCGTGGGTGGTTGAAAATGCTTGGGCACGCGTACGCGTACAGTGTGCGTACGCGTGGATGGTGCTCTGTTTTTCAAAAATTTTCTATGTTTTTGCACCAATCTAAGCATTCTAGACCTCCAAACAGCTACCAAAACACCATAAAACCTTATTTAACAAATTATACTACCAATTATACTCAACAAATCAACCAAAAACATGAGTTTAAACTAATTACTAATATGTACAAAAAGAGAAAATGAAAAGAATTTACCATGGTAGGATATCTCCCACCTAGCACTTTTGTTTATTGTCCTTAAGTTGGACTTATGGGGAGCTCCTCTCAAGGTGGCTTGTGCTTGAATTCATCTTGGAACTCCCACCAATGCTTAGTTCTCCATTGTGCCCCAAGATTTCTCATGGATTGAACCAAGTGTTGATGGAGTTCTTCACAAGTTTGGGGCTCCCAAAGTTGATCCTCTTTTTCTAATCCGGGATCCCACACTTTATTTTCACACCTGTCTTGAGGTTAATCATCATTATTAGTCCAACCGGGTGGTGAGTAAGGTGAATTCTCTATATGGTGGCCAACAATCCTCCTATACCCATCTATTTGAGCACTATTCCCACCTTTGTATTCAACTCTTGAAGTATCAACCAAAATGAGCCTTGATTTGCAACGCCAACCACGAAACATCTTTCGCTTACGCTTCATCCCACAAAGCATCCTAAGTTGACCATCCGTTTCAAGCAAACCATACTCAAGTGGGACAATAAAGCGAATAGAATGAATTTTACCCACTCAAGTGAAGGAGTAGATGGCAACCTAGGCAAAGATGCTTCCAAAGATCTTGACAAAGCATAAACAACTCCCGTTCTTCTATTTCTAGAGACTTCCACCTCTTCACAAGATCTCTTAATCTCAATCCTTTGTTTAACAATTTTATCTAAACATTTTCCCTTACTCAAATCATAATAGGGAGGGTGAGAAAAATTTACCTCCTCAACACTTTCAAATCCAACGGGAGAAGGTTCTTCATGCTCAAAGGATTCTTCACCACTAAAATTTGATGCTTGCTCTTCATTGCCATGGGAACTCAATTCTTGTTCTATCCCATCCAAGTCTTCATATGGAATATGCCTTGGAGGTTGTGCGCATCCCTCCTTAACATCAATTTCAATCTTCTTGGAGGGGTCTTCTTCAACTCTAGGTTTCCATGGAGGTTCCGCATCTCCTAAGTCTTCAACTATTTCTTCCTTTTCTTCGATAATCCTAGCTTCCTCCAATTGTTCCAACACAAAGCAACTTCCCTCATTTTTCACCGGAGTTTCCAATCTCTCCTTCATGCTATGTTCTTCATTTGATTCTCCACATGTAGCCATGAGAGTTCCTTGAGTGTTCAAGCATTGGGAGGCTAATTGCTTTGTTACCGCATCCAAGGCGGCCATAAAATTTTGTACATCCCTTTTCATCTCTTCTTGCCCTTGAACAAGAACACCAAGGGTTTCATCCATTAGAGATTGGAGTGGGTGGAAGGGTTCATCATTTTGGAAGAAGGGTTCATGATAAGGAAGTGGTTCATCATAGTAATGATGTGGTGGTTCTATGTACTCCATTTGTTCCATTCGTTGCTCAACACACTCCAATCTATTGTTCTCAAGTTGAGATTCTACAATCTCCTTCATGCTTCCCTCTTCGGTTGCTCCTCCACAATCATCCTTGGACATATGGTATGAGTTCCATGCATCTAACTTTTCATGGACGGTTGCTTGAAGCCGATCCATTGCTTCCTTGAAGGATGGACATGGATATTCTTCCATGGATGGTTGTGGCGGAAGGTAGAATTCATCTTGTGGTTGAAAGTTCTCATACATTGGAGGTGGTTCATCTTGGTTTTGGTATGGAAGGGGTGGTTCTTGGAAGTGTTGATATTGTAGTGGTTCCATGTATTGCTCATATGGTTCAAAAGGTGGTTGGTATGGTGGATAAGGATTAGGGTCATATGGAGGTGTTTGGTGGTATGGGGCTTGTGAGCATGGTAGTTCAAAGCTATATTGAGGAGGGGGTTTATAGGCATATGGTGGTGGTTCTTGAAAGTCACAAGGAGATTCACCATACCCATTGGATTGATATGCATCATAGAATGGCTCTTCTTCATAGTGCATTGGTGGAGGTTGTTGCCATGAGGATTGATCATATGCATATGACTCCTCCCACCTTTGGTTGTCCCATCCTTGATACACATCTTCATTATAGTCCTCATTTCCTACAACATAGTTAGAACCAAACTCATAGCCAAAGTGAGAATTTATGATAGCAAGAGAAAATGAAAATAAAATCAAATAGGAAGCAAGAAAATTAAATCCTAGAACTAGCAAGAACTAACAAAAGCAAACATATTCACACTATTCACATATATACAATAACCAATAACATAACACCATTGCAATTCCCCGGCAACAGTGCCATTTTGATGATTGGATTTTTGACGGCTTAGAATTTTACAAATGAAATCTCGTTGCAAGTATAGTTTCTAAACCAACACTAACCCTTTTATACAAAAGATTGTTTGTCACAAGTAACAAACCCCTAAATTTATAAACCGAAGTATTGGAACCTCGGGTCGTTCTTTCTAGGAATTACAATAAAGTGTCTTGTTATTGGTTATGAGTTATTTTGGGGTTTTTGAGGTTTTAGACAAGAAATATAAATAGCAAAGGAAATAAACTAACAACTAACAAAGCTCTTGGCAAGATATGAGAACTAGAAGTCCTATCCTAGTTATCCTCCTCAATTGTGACCACAAATTGTTCATTGCTACCACTTAGTTAACCTCTAACCATGGAGGAAAGTCAAGTGGATGAATCAATTTGATTTCTCAAGTCCTAATAAACTCCTAAAGGAAAGACTAGCTTTAGAGGCATTCAAATCAATTAGCAACTTCTAATTATCAATCAACAAAGGAGTTAGATAACTCAAGAGTCACTAATTACTCTACCAAAGCCAAGAGGAACAAAATCTATACTATATCTAGAAGAGACATTTCAACAAACACATAAAAGGCAATAAAGGTAAACATTATTAATTGCAAGAATTAAAAGAATCTACAACTACAAAAGCAAGAGATCAACAAAAAAAAAACCAAAGAAAACACAATTATTATGAATTACCTCAAATTGAATTGAAAGAAAATAGAAGAAACAAGAGTAGATCTACAACAAGATATAAGAACAACATAAAGGAACTTACAACAAAAGAATGGAAGAATGATGAATGTAACAACAAAGAATTGAGAAGTAGAAGTAGAAGAAAGAGTGAATGAAAACCTAGATCTAAGAACTAAACCTAATCCTAATCCTAATCCTAGAGAGAAGTGAGAGCTTCTCTCTCTAAAACTACTTCTAACTAATCCTAATGTGTAAAAATGATCAAAAGTCCCTTTGCTCTTCAATCCTTGGCTTTAAATAGCATCTTTGGCGTCAAAGTTGGTTGGGATTGGGCCCCACAACTCCTGAGAATTCGCTGGGCACGAATTCTCTTAAAAATCAAGTATCAGCATCGACGCGTACGCGCACAGGACGCGTACGCATCCATGGGCCATTTCGCAAGGTGCGCGTAAGCACCTGGTGCGCGCGCGCGTCCTTAGACGAGTTCAAATCTTTGGCTTTTTTTATGATTTCTCCACTTTGCATACTTTCCTCTTCACTCCTTTGATCCATTCCTAGCCTTTTCAATCTGAAATCACTAACAAACACATCAAGGCATCTAATGGAATCAAAGGGAGATTAAAATCATCAAGTTAAAGGCTTAAAAAGCTTGTTTTCACACTTAAGCACAAATTAAGGGAGAATCACAAAATCATGCTAATTCATTGAATAAATGTGGATAAAAGGTAATTAAAATCTCCTAAAATCAATACAAGATAAACCCTACAAATGGGGTTTATCAAGAACGTGTATAAATAATAATGTAATTACTTTATAAAACGACTAGCTACCAAACAAATGACCGTGTAAAAAACCATTTTGAAACCGTGATAATCAGATAAATCATAACTAGCAATCATCGTCTACAACTAAGCACCCAAGAATAACCATCCACGTTCACACAGAAAGTGAACATCCGGCGACGGGAAGAAGGCACAAACCGGCTACGACGGAGGCGTTGGACGTCCGGATTGCTACGGTGGCACGAGCTCTACTCACACAATATGCACGTCCTCCCAACATCCGGTGGCCTATGTGGACGACGACGCCAGTCGGAAGAGTGTTGGCGCGATGTCCGATGGCGGTTGATAACCGTAGCGGCACTGTACCGGCTTTTGCTTCGAGGAGAGAGTAAGAGAAGAAGTTCACACCATATTGAGAGAGAGAGATAATCCTAATTTAATTCTATAACTGACAGGAATCATAATTTGATTCAAATTTTAAATTAGAAACTACTCAAAATTGAATAATTGCCTCTAATTTAATTAGGTAATCCTAATTTGATTCCATATCTGACAAAAATTATGATTTAATTCAAATTTTAAATTGAAAATTATTCAAAATTAATTAATTATCTCTAATTTAATTCTAATTTCAATTTAACCCAATTATATATATTGTATAAAATATACATTGTCTCCTCATATTTTTTTTTATTAGCATATCACGTGCACTCAACTTTATAAAATATTTTGTATTTGTATCTACGGCGAAACAAAAAATGTCAATTTTGTGGGTTTTTTTTGTTGACTGATTTAGCGTGTGTATATACAAACATATAAGAAGCTACTAGGAAGATGTATAAATTAAATTGTTACTGGTGACTGGTATAGAGCAGATATATTATATTAACATGTACTAAGTATCGATTCTTCCTTCTGTTTTCATTTTCCATTACGAAAAATATTTAAAGACCATAAAAAATTATTACTTTTGGCTATTATTTTTAATTATTAATCGAATTCTTTTAATCTAATAATTTAACAATATATTTTTAAATATTAATAAATAATTAATAACAAAAGATAATAAATTCTAATAATTTTTTTTATCATTTTTCTTTTATTATTAATCTCCACAAACTTTTATGATGTTTTTTTTAATAAACATATGCTATGATGATACGTGTTTCGAATGTTCGTGATATGAAGAGTTCAAAAATTATTTAGAAGATATTTTAGTTTATATTTTTAGAATATTTTATTTAATATATTTTGATTTTGTTTATTTAATTACTATATTAGACCTTATGTTTATGAGCTTTAGAATTTTTCTTTGTTTTAACCTAATAAGAGGTTATAAATACCTCCTTAGCTATTGTAGTCGGAATACAGAATGATTTAGAGGTTTAAAACCCCTTCTTTTGTTTCGTGATAAAACCATGGTGTAGACAATTGAGGTTGAAGAGTCCCTCTATTATTGCATCGAGGAATTGGTTAGAAGGTTGAGGAGTACCTTCGAATCAATTCCCAAACTATGGCGTTGACAAGTTAGGTTGAGAAGTCCCTTTTTTGTTGCGCAAAAAAATTGGATAAAAAGTAGAGTGATTCTCTTTATACTCAATTTCAATCTATCTTTTTTATTTTTATTTCAATTTTAATATATCTTTTTTATTCAATTTCAATTCTTGTCTTATTTATCCTTTTATTTTCGTATCATATAAACTCTTCAAACTATTTTAGCTTTCAATTTTGTAAGTGAATAACTCAGAAGAATATTGTCATACCTGTAATTAAATGATTACTCCAATAATTTCTTTTATCTATATTTTCTTTATCAGGTTTTGTTATCTTTGAACAAAAATGTCATGTTCTTAAGACATCGGTTAGGAAATAAGGAAAAAAAAAGAACATTAAATGTTTTTTGTTTCATAGAACATTAAATGCTTGTTAATCAATATTTCTTTCGGTGTTACATGAATGTTGCAGAACATGGCTATTGAAAATCATGAGGACGGCGAATTCTTACAGCCAAAAATAAAAAAGTTGTTTAACATTAAAGACTACAAAATGTTCATACTTTTTTTGAACCTGAAAAAATTGGCATCTCATCCATATGTAAGTTTTTGTTTCTAAAACTTCTTATCATAATTCTTTATTTATGTGTCAATTAAACTAAAGCACTATTCAATGTGGCTATACTTTAGATATTTGCACCTATTTGCTACGCAGATCATTGGTAGATATGGGTAGCTGATGTTAGAAAGAAAAAATTTTGTATCCTTGACCCATATCACAAGACGTGTCCCTCCCCACCCAGAATGAAGCTTAATAAATTTGTTGTAAGTTGATTCTGTTATTTGTATTTTAATATTTGGGTGTAGTTCTGTTCAAAATAAGGTGTAGTATAGGATCTTTTGGGTGTAATCAGATATTAAATTTATTCTTTTTTATATTTTACTTTATTTTTTATTTTTAGGGATATGTGATTTCCAGAATGAGAGTATATGCCGGGGCACCTCTCAAAAAAGACAGTATGGAAATTGAACTGCCATATATCAACATTGCAGGCCAAAAAACGGAGTATAAATCTTTCTCTCTGAAAATTGTATTTTCTCTTGCTGTCCTATTTTAATTTGCTAATTTATTTTCGATTTTTAGCTATGATTGTGCGATTTATGTAATAAAATGGCTTGAAATAATCAAGCCTCAAAACATTAAAAAGGGGAAATATAAATGGGAGAATTGGACACAGGTAATTGTGTTTAAAAGTATATAACTCTCTGTTACTTTACTAAATCAATAACGGAGTTCAGTAAAAGAATATTCTTTTAAACTGTAGGCGGAGGTGGACCACTTTAGAGTTTAATATGCTTCGCGGATTCTGTTTCATGAGATGAATCGAGACAGATATACAGCCATTAAGGAAAGCGAAGCAATAAGATTGTCCAAGTCATCTGCAGTATTGTTGAGTTTATATTGTCAAATAGATTCAGATAATATTGACAGTGATTAGTTTGAGTATTGTGTAGTCTTGGAATAGTTTGAACAGTTTTTGTAAAGTTTGTGAATATTTAATCCAATCTTATTATAAATTGTCTGTGTTGTATTCAAAAGCTGTCAATTACAGGTTTAAAAAAATCAATGAAAACACCAAATGTGCTAATACACCGAATTACTCTCATAATACACTAAAAAATAATCAGTATACACCCCAAATTGAGTGCTCACATATTTTCATGGAAAAACCAACCAAAAATTATGGAAATTCAAAAATTTGAATTGTTAACCTCTTTAGGAATTGAATTGTATATATATTGTAAATTTAAAACAAACAAATATAAACAAGATACTAATTTCCAACACAAACAGCAACATCTGAAAAATATAAAAAAAGGAAAATGTCAAAAACAAGAGAATGCAGAAATACACCCAAAAAAATTAATCGGTACACCAAAATACTGTCATTATACACCCAAAAACCTATCTCCTGCTGCTGGATCTCTGAGCTAATAATTCATAGCATGTCCATGATATTGGTTGAAATTTGGTTGCACCACTGATGCGCCATCAAAAAAGGTTGAACTGGAAAAAATAAACTCACATATTAGCAAAACTATTAACAAAAAAAATAAAATCAATTACCCCTTATTTAAAGAACATCACTTTTAAGCTCGTTAATAGATTCCAAGTTAGCATCTTTGTGAGATAACGAACATGTCCCCTTCCTTTTGGTTTTCAGTTCTTGCATCTCAACCACGATGTTATTATAGGCGCGGTGCAAAATGGCAGTAAGCTCCTCAGATTCTGATGCAAATTCGCATATATTTTGCAAACGAAACACCAATTCGTCAAACCTCTTGCTTCTTGGCTTCAATAGTGGCTCGTCGTGGCTGCTCTTGATGTGTGTGTGTCTCATCTTTACATTCTTGCTCCATAGTTCCAATATGTATCTCGGTGACACTTTGTTTACTCGTTCAAAGCTTAACACACTTAGAGCATGACGGCACAATATCCCTCTTGACTCGAATAATAAGCATTGGCATTTCACTTGGGCTGCTACCGAGTCGTATGTAACCGCAAACTTATTGAATATTGAGTTGAAAACTTGTTCTACAACTTCGTATACCAAATAACCTAGAGCGGAGTTTGTTGATCTTGTGATGCAATTCACCTTCCCTCTGAATTGTGCTTGGACTTTCCTAAACTTCTGGTGAGTGTACACCTGTTGAAACTGAGCTTCTATAGATGATTTTGTTGCACACGGTATGACAGTGTGAAAATCTGCAGCATCTGATTCTCTCTCTCTTTGCTCCTTGCTTCCGAGGCAATTATTGTATTGTTTGACGAATTGGATAAGTGAGTTGTTCCGCGTAATGAACTTGTTAAAAAAGGCATGCATGCTCTCACTCCTTTGTGTGCTTCTCATCCCAGCCCAGAAGTGGTGATCGAGATAAATTGGGATTCATATATGACGGTCTTCATAAAACTCTGCAAAAACACCTAAATCAAAACTATAATATACCCAAAAACATGGAATTTACACCTCTGCTGCAGATTTTAAAAGACATTACCTGAAAGCCACTTGTTGTCCAGAAGACCATACTTCATTAGAAAATCATTCCGATTCCTATCAAATGATTCTTTGGTATGAGAGTTCCAAACAACATGGCTCATGTCTTGTTCAATTTCTAGGTGTCTCTTGTAGCCGTTTAATTTTCTTGGAATCTTTTTCATGATGTGCCAAATACACCAACGGTGAATTGTTGTGAGCATACAAGCCTCGATAGCCCTTTGCATCGATGCGTATTGATCGGTAAGAATCCCTTTCGGAGCATTTCCTCCTATGCAACGAAGCCAACATTCAAATAACCATTTGAATGATTGAATATCATTGTTTTTCATCAAAGCGCATCCCAGAAGCGTTGACCGACCATGGTGATTCACCCAACAAAAGAACCAAAAGTCATATTATACCTAATACAGATTATGACAAAACAGAATTAAAGTCATTAAATACACCCAAATAATAACCGTCTACACCCAAAAACATCCAATAGACACCTCTGTTGCAGATTTATAAAATAACATTAATTCAACATCATAAACCAGAACAACATATTACTTATTTGTATTGTAGGTGGTGTCAAATAAAATAACATCTCCGAAATACTCACAGGCAGCCCTGCTCCTTGCGTACGCCAAAAAAGCAAGCTTAATCGACTAATCGTCCTTGAGTTCAAACTCGAAAAAGAAATTCTGATTCTTCTCTTTCATTCTTAATAAGTATTTCTCGAATTCTTTTGCATCCTTTAGTTCCAAAACATTCCTCACTTCTCTCATGATGTAATTTCTCACGTCTTTTTCGATAAAATTTAACTCGCGGTGACCCCCAGCTGCTGCCACAAATGATTGGCATATTTTGCTTGGTCTGATACCAGCTTTTTCGTTATTCTCTATTGTACGACACACGGACATGCTTAGTTCCTTGTGCTGTTTAAGCATCTCTGCTTGATTTGCACAGCAAGGATGTGAATGATACAACACAACCTTGAAAATGATCTAAATACCGATGTCCTTCAATATGTGTATATAAATTCTTGCGGGACAATTTAATCCTGCTGAGGGGTTTGTCTTCTCTGTCGGAGATATTTTCCAATTCATTTCCCCCTCTCTGCTACATGTAATCAATTGATTCTTAATTTCATTTCTCTTCTTATTTGTGCTCTGAATTCTTGTAGAAAAACTTGCATCTTTTGAATAATGCTTGTAAAATTTTGTAGCATCTTCAAGGGTCTTAAAAGTCATCCCAATCTTGGGAACAAATTGCTCATCAACATCACAGAGGGGCTACAAAATACACCCAAAAAATTCCAAAATACACCATATTAAAACAAGCATAAACTATAGAATACAAATACAACTATAAAATCATTATAAAAAATAACAAAAATCATATCCATGAATCATCATCAAACAGAAATTAAAACAATTCAACTAAAAGAATAAGACAATTCATCCTCAGTCAAATAAAAAGTTAGGACCTGTAAATACATCCAAATTTTCCCAAGTTACACCCAAATATTCCTGATTTACACCCAAAAGTCTGATATAAAATATAGAAAATTAATAAAAACTAGTATATTACATTCAATTCAAACAATAAACAATAACCATCAAGTTTCACAAGCGAGGTTCACAATATTATTCAGCTCCACAATCATAAACTATTAACAAAAATATTAATTGGAATTAAACCACACCTCAGGAACTTCATTGGATTCAAATTCAAAATCCACTTCACTCTGGTTCAGCTGACAATCTAAAGTTGAATCGTCCATTATCTTCAAAACGATTTCAGAGCTTGATTTCAGAAACAATAGAAATCGAGAAAAACGAACAAAGAGAACATAGAGAGAAACACACGTAAACGCCGAAGGAGAACGCAGAGAGAAATGCACGAAAGAAATCACAGAGAGAAGGCAAGAAAACGCAAAAGAAATTCGAAAAAGGAAACAAAATCCTTTCAAAAAAGGAAGTTATATATTCTCGCCTGTTGATTGAAAAATCTATTAAGAAGCGTGTGGACTAGACGTGTTAGAAGAGGCGCGTTTTAGGTATAAGTGAATATATGGACTTGTAAGACTTGTATAGCAAAAATACTTGTATGTGGAGATTAATTGTTTTAAATATTAATGACTAATTAATGACAAAAATAATAAATTCTGATACTACTATATCATTTTTCTTCCATTATTAATCACCACAAACTTTTATGATGTTTTTTCTTAATAGACATATCCTCTGAAGTCTTGAAGTTATTTCAGCTCTCAATTTTGCAAGTGAATAAGTCAGAAGAATATTGTCATACCTGTTCGTCGGACTCCCGGCGAACTCTATAAAAGTTAGCAAGTTCGCTGATGAATCCATATTTGACAAGATATTTTGGTTTGATTTGAGTGGATTTCATCACATAACTCACACTTATTCACTAAAATATTATACTTTTGTGTTTTCTCTCTAGATTGTGCCTAAATGTGAAAATATGTATTTTTGTGCTTAAATTAGTGATTTTAATCCCACTTTTATGCCATTCGATGCCATGATATGTTTGTTGGGTGATTTTAGATCCTAGAGGCAAGTTTGGCAAGGCAAAAGTGGAAAGAAGCATGTACAAAGAGAGAAAACATGAAGAAAACAAAGAAGAAGCACACAGTCATGTGTGCGTACGCACAACTCCCTGTGCGTACGCAAAGGTACCAATGCGTGCCTTCATTAAAAACGCATGTGACTCGCGATTTTGGGGCTCTTTTGGCCTATTTCTGATGGCTTGGATGCTAAAATCAAAGGCTATATGAAGGAGCAACAACACATAACAAAGAGAGCCAACTTAGAATAGAAAAACACATAGTAGGAGTAGGAGTAGAGTAGTATAGAAAATTCTCTCTTAGGATTTTAATTAGGGTTTGTAGAATTTTATAGTTCAAGTTTTGCTTTTGAATTTTGCTATTTCATTGTAAGTATTTCTTTAATTTCTCTTTTAATTACCACACTTGTTCTACACTTTCCTCTATTTTACTTTCTTTTATCAATATATCCATAGTTTTGCAATTCTTGATTTCTAGTTGTTAATTTGATGTTTGATGATCATTGCATGTTTGTTTGAGTTGCCTTTATTGATTTTGATCATTTATGGTTCATAGCTTTTATCATTTTCTCAATTTTGCCATATTTTATGATTATGCCTATTAGGTATTTGATGAAATGCCAATGTTGATTATGGGGTAATTTCAACCCCTTGACTTGGGAAAAATGAGTTTATGGATTACTAGAGGCATAATGTCCAACATTTAGTGATGATTCTTTGGTTGTTAGTTGTTATTGTTTCTACTAACGCTAGCTTTTTACCAATTAATTTGGTAAGTTAACTAGGAATTGTGGATTAATAACAATTATGCTCACTTGACTTATCCTTCGATATTAAGGGTTGACTTAGTGAGATTAATTCATCACAATTATCATAGTTGTGGTTATGGCAAGAAAAGGATCCCATGACTCATCCCAAGTCAAGGTTCTATTTATGTTTTAAACCACTTTTCCATCAATTTTGAGTCTTACTTGTTTATATTACATACATAGTTCTTTTGTTCTTTCATTAGTTTATTAATTGCAATTTTGTCTAGTTCTTTTATCTTTTTATTTTTATTGCTTTCAATCATTGAAAACCCCCCCCTCTACTTCTCACAACCAAAATTGCGTGCGCTCATTGGCATTAGTTCCTAGGAAGAATGACGACCCGGGAGACTAAGTACTCTCGATTTACATTTGCTTTGAATTGTGACATCTTTAGAATTGAATTTGATATTGGTCAATTGTTGGGCTTGGAACTATACTTACAACCCCAATCTTGTTTTTAGATAAATTCCGAACCCGCTCTAAGCCTCTATCATTCGCCTAACTCTCGGCGAACTCCTTTTTAAGTTTTTTCAATTCTGCGTTTTTAATCCATTATCATCATCTCTAAATAGTATAGAAATCAACAAACAGTATATAGGAATACACAAAAATACACGGACAACAAGCATGGCTTCTTCAAGGATTTTTTAATTATAAATTAAAAAAATCATATTTAACAATAGCAACCATTATTATCGTCTTTAAAAATACATAGGTACACTAGAATAAGTCATATTTAACAAGGATTTTTTTAATTATAAATTAAAAAAATAACTATTCCCAAAACTAACAAAGATTGTTATCCTATGTTCTTTTTGTGTACTCTTATGTACTCTAGAAACCATAATAATGGTTACCATTTTTAACTTTTCAATCTGATATATTTGAAGTAGATTATTTTTGGAAAATAATTATTTTTTAATTTATAATTAAAATTTTTTTTGTTAAATATGACTTATTCCAGTGTATCTATGTATTTTTAGAGACGATAACAATAGTTGTCATTGTTAAATATGGCTTTTTTTTTTAATTTATAATTAAAAAATTCTTGAAGAAAACATGCTTGTTGTCTGTGTATTTTTGTGTATTCCTGGATACTGTTTCTAAATCTATATACTATTTGGAGATGATGATAATGAATTAAAAATGTGGAATTGAAAAAACTTAAAAGGAAGTTTGTTGGAGTTAGGCGAACTTGCCAATTTTTATAGAGTTCGTGGATAGTCTAACGAACTTGCTTAAATGTAAAAAAAAAAAAATCGTATTTAAAAAATTAAATTCTAAAAATCATATTGAAAAAAATAATAATTTTTTATTTTATAAATAAAAAAAATTCTATAATTAAATGATTACTCAATAATTTCTTTTATCTATGTTTTCTTTATCAGGTTTTGTTTTCTTTAAACAGAAATGTCATGTTCTTAAGAGATCGGTTAGGAAATAAGGAAAAAAAAAAGAACATTAAATGTTTTTTGTTTCATAGAACATTAGATGCTTGTTAATCAATATTAACTTATTATTTTGGTAGATATCTCATGTGACTAACATGGCAAGATTATATTATGATGGGAACAAGTCGTAAGAGATACTCATACGATATTACGATATGATACATTATTTTGATATTATTGTCTCTCTATTTTTAAGAATATTATCGACATAATAAATTAATTAGGCACTCATTAGTAAGAATACTTCTTGTATATGAGTAATATGATTACCGACAAAAATGTAAGTAGGGTAATTTTAGGGGCATAATAATTTAAAATTATTTTATGTTATTTAATATTTATAATTTTATATATATAATATTTATAATTATATATTTATTACATTTAATATTATCTAATTATTCCAGTAATAATTAAAAAATATAAAATAAAATAACTTTACAAAATAAAATAACTGTTTCGATTTTCTTGTTTTTTAAATATTTTTTATTATAGAAATACAATACAATTATGGTTCCACCTTCCAAAAGGGACCCATATTCTGAATAATGCCCTGATCTGAAAGAGTATAATGGGTGAAATAATGGAGAAAACTGCTTCTCTTAGTAAAACTAGAATTCCAAAAGACATATACTACATTATTCCGATAATAATTTTCCGAATGTTAACTAATTAAACTCTCATCTGATCTATCTCTGAAAAGAAGTTAACTAAGGCTCAGCACTATGCAAGTACGAATTGCATGATGTGTCAAACAGGAAAAACCAACTTAATATAATTAAGAACTTTTATTGTATTACTTTATCCATCACTTTTGAGTTTTGTCACTCGCTAGTCCGGTACTAGTCCCTACTTCATGGTTCATGCCTTGTACCATTGTTGCTCTAAACATATTAATCGACCTCATGTAACAGTAGTGGTGTGCGAGAACGAATTAAAAAATAAATAAAAAAGAAATATAGATACTTATAAAGTGAAAATGAAATCACGTGAAGTTAATAGTAATAGGGGCCAGCCCATACGGCTTCTTATGTGTATATTACTCCATTTAGCATGTCCATGGGCTATTAAAGCTTATTAAACGGCGGCATTAAAACTCAGAAAGCTTGTTCGTTCTGAAAAGTTGACTCCAACGCAGATTCAAAGATATTATTGTTTGATGCAATCATATCTGCATCACTCAATTGCTGCCGTAAAATTTACCTACCTACTTACGGAGCACCATGATACTGGACCTACACTGCTTGATTTTTTTATGTTCTTAAGTCTATAATATAACTTTTCTATTATAGAGTAGAATAAATGAATGTTTATTCTGCGCCATGAAATTATATACGTTTTTTATTTTTAATATTGGGAGAGAACTGGAGTATTACCAAGATATGGTGGTTCACGGTGCATGACCAGAGTGTGATGGCTAGGATAGTAGAAATCGGACGGTCCGTTTTGAGGTCTTGTAATCGGACGGACCGATTTCTGGCTGGGAAGGTACGCAAATCGGACGGTCCGATTTGCGCCCCCCAGGCCACGTGTCGCGCATGCACTTGGTCCGAAGGTGGAGACCAAATCCGGGGGAGGCTTAAGCTAGTTCGAGTTTCCCTTTCCCTTTCACATTTCACTCTCATTCATTTCTCCTATACCCCACCCCCAGCCACTGTAAAAACCCAAACCCCATTGTTGAAGCCATTCGAGCTCCAAGAATGCCCAAAAGAAGAAAAATAAAAGATGTGAATCGTCCAGAACTCCATATTGCTAATTATCTTGATCATCCTAATTATGTAAGTTTTCAATCCAAAATTTTTTATTTTAGTTAAAATAATATTATAATGTTAGAGATTAGTAATACTTTATTGTAATGATAATGTTAATTAGGAATTAGTGGAGTAATAATATTTAGATATTTGAGTTCAATCAAAATAATATTAGAGATTATTGGATATTAATGTTGTTCAGATATTACATTATAATAATAAATTATTTATTGTTATTAATAGAATAATTGTAATAATAATATTATTAATAATAATACGGTTATTATAAAATTTTTTGGATGTCTGAAAAATAAATGGAATAAGTAATATTAATATTAATAATTGTTATTACTACAACGCTTAATGTAATAATAATATTATTATTATTATTGCTAGTAGCGTTTAATTTTATTTAAGTATCAGTAGAATAGAATACATATAGTAGTGCAATGTGTGTGCTGTTAAGTGTGAATATAGATATGTGAAGTAGTTTTAATTGTTAGTAACAAATAATTTTTTTGTACTTACTTAATATTGTATTAGTAGTAGTAGTAGTCGTTATTTGAATAGAATAGAATACATATAGTAGAATAGAATAGTTTTAATTAGTTTTAATGGCTAGTGATTGATTTATTATTGTATGTTTGCTTGCTCTTAGAATAGAATAAAATAGAGTAGTTAGTTATTTGGATATTAGTAGATATATAATAGTTATTTGTGTAAAGTATTGTGTTGTATTGTTGTTATTAATATATTTATTGATTGTTATGTGTGGCTGATTATTTGATAATGAGAATTAGATTCTTTTAAGTTTAATTTGTTAATTTATTAATATTATTGTTTTTGTTTAGGGATCTAGAATGTTGGAATGTGACCACTACATGCCGCCGGATCGGTACAATTCAATAGCGGAGGGGTTTTTACGGGACACCGGTTTTTATTATGTTTCACAGATTGGAGTTGTCCAATGTCAGGCGGCATTGGTTAATGCTCTGATTGAGAGATGGCGCCCCGAGACTCACAGCTTCCATTTTCCGATTGGTGAGTGTGCTGTGACACTAGAGGATGTGGCGTTAATTTATGGTCTTCCGACGAATGGTTTGCCAGTTACGGGACCGACACTGAGTAGTTATGAGGCGTTAGAGGCTGAATGCTTGGATCAGTTTGGTGTTGCACCTAGGCAGGCAGACTGTAGGGGAAGTTTCATCAAGTTGACTTGGTTTCGAGCATTGAAGGATCGGTTAGTGTTGGTTGATGATATCCAGATTCAGAGGTACGTGAAGTGCCACATAATGTTATTGTTTGGAACCGTTATGTTTGGAGATAAGTCTGGAGCAGGGGTGCACTGGAAGTTTCTCCCATTACTCCGTAACTTTGCCGGGATAATACAGTACAGTTGGGGTTCGGCATGCTTGGCACACCTGTACAGAGCTTTGTGCAGGGCAACTCGTGTCGACTGTAAGGAGGTTGATGGTCCGTTGACACTCTTGCTTGCCTGGGCTTGGATCCGCCTACCGTTCCTTGCGCCGATTCCAAGCAATCCTCAAGTCTTTCCGATTGCAAAAAGGTAAACTTAATTAGTAAACACTTTATAATAGTGTATCTTAAATTTAGTTGATAAATGTATATTAACGAATTGCATGATGTTAGGTGGCATAACTGGGAACGTGTGAATTGGCCTTACAGATTGAGGAAACTTGAGTTTTTTAGGGGCTACCTGGATGCTCTGCAAGAAGGACAGGTCTGTTGGAATAAATACGTAGTTGTTTTCAATTAGTAGTGTTATTATTAATTGTGTATTCCTCGGTTGCTGTCATAATGTGTGCAGTTTGATTATTTGAGTTGTATATTGATTATTTGAGTTGTATATTGATTATTTGAGTTGATTAGTTGAGTTGGTTATTCGTTTAGCCGTATTGTTATTCCGTGTGTAATGGTATCATTACTTGCATAATGTGTGCAGTTTGTTTGGGAGCCTTATGCAATTGGAAGGACCGATCCGGAAGTGATTCCTCCTGACATCCGTCAGCATTCTGCTATTTGGAGTGCGACAGTTCCACTTATATCTTTTGAGTGTGTTGAGTGGCATGCATCTGATAGAATGCGGAGGCAGTTTGGCTTGACTCAGGGTATTCCTGATCAGGAGCGAGACCTAGGTGAAGCACACGGCGAAGTTTTGACAGGTCCGAAGAATCAGGATTGGTCTGGAACCCACTCATCCTGGGTTATGCAGTGGACGAACCGGTATAGTCTAGTTCTTGTCGATGACACGGTGCCTTCAGAGCATCAGGCAAATATCTACTTGCATTGGTACCGAGGTGCATATGGTGACCACTTGCAGCTGTCACAGATGGAACCGCAAGATAATCAGCCTGGTGATCCTATTCATAACCAGGAGAACCAAGACACACAATCACCGCAACCACCATCGCCACGGCCAACAGCACCGCCCCCCTCAGAAGGACAGGCACAACAAGAGCCTGAGCAGTACACTCCATACATTTCTGACACGCATTCTGCGGATTACCTGACTCCACCAGTATATCAGCAGTACTGGAGTGTTCCGCACCAAGAATCTATTGAACAAGGTTCTTTTAGCCAGCTACTTGGGTTCATGGCTCCTGGTCCAGCTTACTCATATCCCACTTATAGAGACATTCCCACCGGTCAGATGGCCCAACCGAGTGGGATAGCTCCAGGTAGATTGTCATTGGATACTAGACCACGACAGCACACTTCCTCTGGTACATCCGGAGGGAAATTTTCTGTTGACTCTGGTATGAGTGATGATGCCACGAGGGGTATCATACAGAGCGGCGTTGACCGTCTCGTCCCAATGAGTCTCATTCTAGAGAGCTACCAGCCAGTTGATGAGGACAATGATGACTTCCTGGTTGACCATCCAGATGGGGATGAGGTTGAAGACGAGGATGATGCCGCGGATGCCGATGAGGACGACGACGAGGATGAGGCGGATGCTGAGGATGATGATGATGGGGGTGATGGTCCGGTTCATGATTCAGCGCCTACTGCAGGTAAAACAAGTTGTACTAAATTGATTATTTTACTTGAATGTTGATTTCGGAAGTATTTGTTTGTTGAAGTACCTGGTTATTGATTATTCAATTTGATGAGTTGATATGATTAGTCGGTGATCGATTATGTGATTTGAGTATTCATTAATCGAGTTCATTGTTGATTTACTTGTTTGGTGAATTTGTTGGTCATCAATTATTTGACTTCATTAGTTTATTTGACTATTTGGTTAAGAAATGTTTTTATAGGTAACACTACTAGCGAAAAGGGAAAAGGATACAACCTTAGGGCTGACCCTCCTCGGCGGAGCGCTAGTCGGTATACCCCATTCGCTTTTAAGAAGGTTGCAAAGAAATGCAAGAAATTAGTCAAAGATGTAAAATGGGGGATGAGAAAATGATGTTGAATTTATATAGCATGTGTTGGACTTATTTACATAGCATGTGTTGGACTTATTAATGTACCAAGGTTTATGCTTAATTATGTACCATATGTTGGACTTATTTACATAGCATGTGGTGGACTTATTAATGTAGCATGTTTTATGCTTAATTATGTACCATGTGTTGGACTTAATTATGTACCATGTTTTATACTTATTCATACAAATGGTTCAATTTTGTGGATTGTTTGAGTTTGGAAATAGTTGAGAACAGGTTTGAGAAATACTTGGATGGGACCCGAATAGGGTGGCAAAGTCCGACTTTTAGAGGAGATGCTGCCGAATTTTTATAAAATTTAAAGTCTCTATTGTAATACAATATATAATTAAAATACAATTAAAATACAATTAAAATATAACATGTAAATTACTCAAAGTCATACAGTATATAAATTACTCAAAGTCATACAATATATAAATTACTCAAAGTCATACAATATATAAATTACTCAAAGTCTCTATTGTAATACAATATATAATTACTCAAAGTCATAAAATATATAAAATACTCAAAGTCATACACTAATGCGTTGTAGCACCTGGGTTACTTGGCCCAGCACGGTGACGACATCTACTACGACTGTGGCCCTCGGCCCCGCATTGCTTACATCGCCTAGGACCACGCAACATCCGAGTGTCCATCTCATTCAAGAACCGGGTCATCCTTGGCCGACCTTTGGATACCCGTCTTAGGAATGGATTACCTACGAATCGAGGTCCATTATAAACCGGCCATGTTGACGGATTCCCGAGTGGCCTAAATCTAACCCGGTACACTCGTCGAATCTGGTCCATCTTGTAGACATCATGTACATACAGTTGCCAATCAAGACGTTGGTTTGCACAACAAGCAAACACATGTCGACACGGAAGCCGGTCAACTTGGAACTCACCACAGTCACACCTTAGTTGACGGAGGTCCACTGTATACTCCACACCACTAGGACACTCACGCACCTCGAATACCTCATTCTGTCGGTCAAAGCAACTAACTTGGATGTTACCTGCTGCCAGCTGATTTGCATGTAGTTTGGAGGTTACATGCTCAGAGAACACATGTCCTTCATTAATTCGAGCCTCAGCCTCGGCTCTTTTTCGGGTGAACAATTCATTAAGCCTGTAAAATGTTGCCTTAACTAGTGCAGTGACTGGAAGATTGCGAGCCCCTTTCAATACCGAGTTGATGCATTCTACTAGATTGGTTGTCATATGACCCCATCGATATCCCCCATCAAATGCCAAGGCATACTGCTCACGCGGAATTCGATCCAGCCAGTTGGTATAAGCCTCACCTCGCTCACGTAACCGCTGGTAACGCGTCTCGTATTCGCGAACTGTCCGCGAGTATCCTGTAACATAAAAATGGGCCCACCATAAGAAACGTTCATCACAATAACTGAGTCCAGGAGTAAATGTAATAGTAAATTTCATACCGATGTTGACGATTAGCTTCTGCAGATACGGAGCCTTGAATTTCCTTAGAAAGTTGGACTCTATGTGTCTGATGCAAAACATGTGGAATGCTCTGGGAGGAGACCACGCTCCGTGACTACGAGCAATAGCAGACCTAATGGAGTCGTGTCGATCGGAGATAAGACCCACACCGTCACGTGTCACAACATGCTGTCGCAAGTTACTGAGAAAAAGTGCCAAGCATCAGATGTCTCACCCTCCACAATGGCAAATGCAATCGGCACGATGTTATTGTTGCCATCCTGTGAGACTGCAACCAACAAACAACCCTTGTACTTTCCATACAAATGAGTTCCGTCTACCTGCACTATTGGCTTGCAATGTCTGAAGGCTCTAATACAAGGGTAATAACTCCAGAAGACTCGGTTTAGCACACGAATATTAGGAACCAAGTCATCTCCCTGGTACGCAGGCATTGTTTCAAAATGAACAACTGCGTGTGGCTCCTTGTGACACATTGCCTCAAACCATATCGGCAAGGCTTCGTACGAAGCTTCCCACCCTCCGAAAATTGATTCCACTGCCTTCTGTTTAGCCAACCATGCTTTGCGATAACTAATGGTGTAGTTAAACTTTGACTGTACATCCGCAATCACTGATTTCACCCTAATAGACGGGTCAACTTCTACCAACGGCTTTATTGCTTCTGCAACTGTGTTGGAATCTAGCTTCGAATGATCTTGGGAAATGGTGGCGCTAGTACAGGTGTGACTACCGTTGTACCTCCTAATCTCCCAGCAGAACTTCCTGGACATTTTGCTCACCCTTATCAGCCAATCACATCCTGCACCATACTGGGTGCATTTAGCATAGAATGTCGTCGGTTCTGACTCATGCACCCGATAATCCACACCTCTGCGGATTGTATAATCTTTCATCGCCTTAATTACTGCCTCCCTAGAACTGAATTCCATCCCCACAGTAAATTCACCATCCGGCATAAGGGGAAGCTCTGCTGCAATAACATCACAAATTTTAGAGTAGTCAGAACTAATAACGTAACAAACTAATAAGCGCATAACAATGGGAAACGTACTTTTCGAAACCGAACCGGTTATCGAACCGGCCGGTCGTCATCGAACCGGCCGGTTCGGTCCAACGGTCTGGTCTGGTCGAACCGGCCGGTCCTGTCTGGTCGAACCGGCCGGTCCGGTCTGGGCAACCAGTCGGGTCCGGTCGAACCAACCACCCCTGTTTTAAACAATTACTAATTACATGCTATATTTTGACTATTTACCCTTGTCTTAATTATTTGTCCTAAACAAATAACCCATGCACAAATCATACTATCACAAATCTTAACTTAAATTAACGACGCACCTGCATTTAAATATTGAGGAAACTCCGGTGCATGCATGGCATCCAAATCCAACGACCGCATGAAACTTGGCTCCACAAACGGTTGCTGATTTGCTAGTGCATTTGCCACGTCCGCCACATCTGCCACCATAGCCTCGTCAGCTTCATCTTCGTTTCCACCTGGATCAACGACCTCATAGTTACTTTCGAAGTCTTCTTCACTATCACTGTTGTACTCCTCCAATTCAATTTCTCGGTCCGCTTCAGATTGCTCGAACTCGATATACATTTCAATAAACGTCACTCGCGACCGACTTTCAAGATACACTGAAAACATTTCTTGCATGCTCGCCTCGTCGGTCACGTATTTCGTTTGAAATTGCACGAACCCACCAAAGACAGATATAGGATATCTGTACAGAATACACGACACTCTCCTAGATATTTCAAAATCCATCTTCTCACATATGATCCCTTTTAATTCTTCAAATGACAGTGTGAATGGAATAACAATATCTAACGGATTATCACACACAAATTTCACTCCTTCTGATGTTTGTAATAAAATATGGCCATCATAATATACTTTTAACCTTACTCTATCATCCATGATAATAGAGAAGAAGAGATCTACAAATAGAGAAGAAAAGATATGCAAAGAGGAGATGTAGAGAGTTGTAGCTACGAAGGAGAAGAATGATATGAGGTGCTTAAATTCAGTGGGTGCATCTATATATATATACCACACCCAAATCGGACCATCCGACCGGATGTATGCCCATTCGAATTTTTTAGAACAAAAAAATCGGACGGTCCGATTACCAGAAAGCCCGCCCAGAAAATTTTCCTTACCCAAAATCGGTAGGTCCGATTTGGTCATAAAAAAATTTTGAAATCTGCCCTCAAATCGGTTGGTCCGATTTCCTTGGGCAAAAAATCATCTTCAGCTCCCACAAATCGGACGGTCCGATTTGTGACGTCAAGAAATCGGACCGTCCGATTTCTACCCCTCTGCTGAACGCCGTCACAGCCTGGTTAAACACCACCAACCTCCATAACGGGGTATTACACCACACCTTGCATCATATCCCAAAAAATTAGCCTATTATATATGCTTGGTTAGATTAATCACCTTTTTTCTTACAAGATCCACTAATTTAGTAAACTCCAACAGAAACAACGGAAAGTCCAAAAGTATAAATACTTTATTTTGTTTTTTTAAATAAAAATTTACAAAATATATTGGATAACTAAATATTTTTAGTAATTATATGTCAGCTAAATTTTGTTTATACTTATGCATATACGTATGCATTCTTTTTCAATTCTCATCTTCTGCATCAATAACAAAAGAGTATTGCTATACATATAAATTTTTTTGGCATACAAGTCATACACGTCACGTACATAACGTGCGCGTAAAATCACTGTTTCTCTTTGTATCACGCGATCCTTCTTCTCCTCCTCATCTTCCTTCTTCTTCTCCTTCTTCTTTGTATTTCTCCTCCTTTTTTATCGTCGTTTTTTTCTTCTTTGTTGCTGCATTTTTTTCTCCTCTTTTTTCTATTGATTTTGCAACATTATGTATTTTTTTTCTTTGTTTGATTTTTTTCTCAAAAAAAGAATTATGAGAATATGAAATAAGAAGATAAAGAAGAAGAAACAGCAGCAGAAGATGAAGAGGAGGAAGAGGAAGAGTTTTGAATTATGCAGAACTTATCAGTGAACATAACACCGAAAATTCTTAAACAATATACTCGAATATCTTCGTGTTACACCTAAATTTGCTGCAAATACAGAAAAATATTTCCTCTAATGTTGCATTTCTTCTTCTTATTATTTCTTTATTTCTTTTTGTTGAATGAATGTAAGTTTATCATCTTCTAAGTAATTTTGCATCATTATGTGTTTCTTCTTCTTTTTCTTTATTTGATTTTTTTTGTTTTTATTCTTGTTAAAAGAGTAAAACAAGAAGAAACTTGAGAAGGTAAAATAAAAAGGAAAAGATGAATAAGAAAAGAAGAAGAAGAAGATGGTGATGATGATGAAAAAAAGAAGAAGCAGCAGCAGAAGATGAGGAGAAGAAAGAGGAAGAGTTTTGAATTATCCAGAACTTATCAGCACATATACGCCGAAAATTCTTAAACAATACACTCAAATATCTTCATATCACACCCAAATTTGCTGCAAATACAGAAAAATATTTCTCTAATACTGTATTTATTTTCTTATTTCTTTCTTTATTTTAATTGAATGAATGTAAGTTCATCCTCTTTCAAGTAATTTTAGTAGCATTATGTGTTTCTTCTTCTTCTTTGTTTGATTTTTTTTATTTTTATTCTTGTTAAAAGAGTAAAATAAGAAGAAACTTGAGAAGATAAAACAAGAAAAAAATATAAATAAATTTTTTAGATTTTTCTTCTCACTGTATTTTTGCATGTTATTGAATTACTAATCAATAAATTTGCCTTGTTGTTGATCTAAATGTTGCTATAAATTGTGACTGAACTAGGATTTGTTAAAGTTGTTGCAGTAACTTGAATTTATTATTGAATTTGTTGCTTTCTAATCGCAGATTCAGAATAGAGCCACTTTAATTCCAGGTAGTTCAAACGCAGCGGCAGCTGGTCACTACCACTGCATCCCTCTCAGTTGAATTCTTACTCTATTCTTCAACTCAAGTTCTCATATCACCTTTTTTCTCTGTTTTAGTTAATTTAGGATTAGTTATATGTTGATTCTAGTGTTAATTTGATTTGGGTAGGATTATTTGCTGCTGTTAGTTGCGTTTAAGTTAGAATTAGGATTTTTTATTAAAATTAGTGTTAGTTTATACATAGATAAACATGGTGTTAGGAGCTTCTTGTGTTTGAATTTCAATTTGTTTGGATTGATTGATTGATACTTTGCTGAATCACTACAAAATGCTACTGATTTTTCATGTCATTGGTGCTGAATTTTAAATTAGTGTTGCAAAGAATGCTTGTTAGTGCTATTTTGTGTTATTTATGCACGCCAAGTGTTTGACAATATGCCTCAAAGAGCTTTTATTGAATTTTTTGGCTCAATCTTTGAAAATCAATGCTTGTTTGTATATGATTCTTGTTATAATGCATTGATGATTGAATATGATATGTTTTTTATTGACTAATTTTTTTTTAAGTTGTGAATGATTGAGGTTCCTTTGCTTAATAGTACAAGATTAATGAAATTAGTCCTATGTAACCTAATTATGTCAACTTTGTATGCTTATTTAGTTTTGGGTAGTATTGGGAATGAATTTCAAATATTAAAATTAATCTTTGTGGTATTGTTTAAAGGAAATACATAGTTCATCTCGCTTATCCCTCTATTCATTTTAGAGAAGAAAAAATATCTACATAATTTTCATATTTTATTGATGAGCATTTGAGTTGTTTATATTTGATGCTTGTAAAACAGATGGAATACTTTCTATAAAGCCACGAGTAAGTTTGATGTTCTTCTCACGGTTAGTTTTGCTTTGATTTCACTGAATGAATATATATATATATATTTCACTGAATGAATATATATATATATATATATATATATATATATATATATATATATATATATCAAGCTTTAATATGTTTTGAACCATAGTATTAATATGTTTTGAATTATCTACTCGAAACTTTATTAGGGAGCAGCTCAAAATTGAGAGTGGAGTAACTTGCAACATTGAAAACCATCTGCACCGTAAACTGGTAATGGATGGAGTCATAGTAATAAGTAACATGCCAGTAGACAACATTGAGTGCTTCAAGAAGTATGGTGATAGAACCGAGGTATCTTAACAACTTTTTTGGACTTTATGTTCTAAAAGCCAAATGATCAATCCTATTTTACATATCTTTTTAAAGATGGTTTACATGATTCAATTTATGAATTTTTACCATCATCTGAAAACACATTTGATTGGATGCTTGGAAAATATTTAATAATATCAATATATTAATTATTATACAAACATGTTCTGTAATTGTATATTATAGCAAAAAATATGTTCTATAATTTTTATTGTGTTGATGATTTATTGATTGTTTTTTATTGTATTGATGAGAGCTGTTCTATAATTTATTTATTATTTTATTCTAAATAGTTTTTTCGGTTGAACTACAGATAGACTGGTTGGACTAGTAAATCAGTGACTAGAGTAGTTTGATGACCAGTCTGGTTTTCAAAACCTTGCTTTTAGCAATAAAGTTAATCATAATCATTGAAACTTAAAACGTTAACCAGCATTCAAACCTAAATCCGCTAAACTAAAATCAATTTTCAGACACTTTCAGCGATAACCATAAACAAAAAATACATGAGACTCAAAGTGATACTTAACCCATGCCGCCATCAGGCCAAATATTCAACCGTATGATGTGAGGTGGTGGAGGGGCATCAGCTACTGTCTCACTTCCATGACCAGACTCCGGGGACACGACATCTATCACTGGAGGCAGCGTCAACATGGATATGGGCTGTGAGAGATAATAGGCAGCATTATTGCCGTAGACGGAGACACGTAGTTGGGGTTAGGGGCTATGATGAATGGCTGATCTGCTAAACCTGCAACCTGTGGCATCACGGGGTGGTCAGAGTAGAGAGAGAGGATCTATAAGTCCCAGGGCTACTAGAAGAAATCCTCCCTCTACCCCGACCACGGCTACTACCACGACCAGTAGCCTGATCCGTAGCACCTTTTCCTGTCGACATATATGCGGATATCAAATTATCAAACAATCTCAGTAACAATTTCTCAGCAAAATAGTCATCAACACAACAATTAACACAATTAGAGAATTCCAAACACTTCAACAATTTAAAGCCAAATGTATTGAATCTAACCTAACTTAATCAACCTAAATCCACTAAAATTAGAAAACTAAACTGAACTAACTTTGAAACTGATTCAAAATTAAAATTGAAATTCTAATCAATGATAAACTAAATTAAATTAGAATTAAACAATTATTCAACAATCTCGGCAATAATTTCTCAGCAATACAATCATCAATGCAATAATTAACACAACTAGACAATTTCAAACACTTCAACAATTCAAAACCTAATGTGTTGAATCTAACCTAACTTAATCAACCACATCCACTAAGATTAGAAAACTAAACTGAACCAATTTTAAAACTGTTTCAAAATTAAAATTAAAATTCTAAACAAACTTAAACTAAATGAAACTAAAATTAAATAATTAGCAAACAAATCTCAGCAATAATTTTTTATCAAAATAGTCATCAACATAGGAAACAACAAAATTAGAGAATTCCAAACACTTCAATAATTCAAAATCTAATGTATTGAATTTAACGTAAATTAATTAACCTAAATCCACTAAGATTAGAAAACTAAACTGAACTAAACTTTGAAACTGAATCAAAATTAAAATTAAAATTCTACTCAAACCAAACTAAATTAAACTAAAATTAAAGAAATTGGAAAAGAGTTGCTTAAGAACATGTAATGAAAAACAGAGCAAGAAGTAAGAGAAGAGATGGATGTTGCAGCCTTGGTCGCCAAAGTTGTAGTGGCAGCAGATGGTGGTGACAGTGAAGGAAAGAGAGAGGGAGGGGAAGAAGGAGGCATCGGCATAAAAGGTTGACGACGACGGAAAAGGGGTGGCAACGACAGTGGTCTCGGCAGCGGCGGCAAATGATGGTGACGACAATTGGTATGCGAGAGATAGCAAGAGGGATGGTGGTGAGGGTTCGAATGAGGAGGGAAGAGTTTCATGATTTGAATTTATGCCCTTTTGGTCGGATTTACTGTCGAAATTTTTCGACGGTAAACTATTGCGCGTCACCAAAACGCATCATTTCACTAAATTGAGTTACCGTCAAATTTTTCTGACGATAAAGGACGTGCCAATCTAATTTTTTTTCCTCCAAGAAAACAGAATCCACCGGTAATTACTTAACCTTATGAATTCGACGTGGTTACCACTGATAATCTGACAGTATTCAACATTTTTCTTGTAGTGATTGCTCATATGCTGTCTTTATGTCAATCAAAATGCCTAAAATGGAAGCTCTCCATCTTACATGGGTCATCTTCAAGGGAAATGGATCCTCTCCAGTGGAAAAAATACTTGAGAGAATAAAGTGTGATCTTTCACCTTTAATTCTCTAAGTGGGACCAAAATTAAATAAGAGAGAGAAAGCAATGAAAGGTTAGATTACACACTGGACAGCATCCAATTTTTTTTCCACTGGAGAGGATCTACTCCCATCTTCAAGCCAATAAGCCCAAACCATGGCCGTGGTGTCTTAAAGTATACTGGTTGACCAATTTGGATAAGACAATAGCTCGGGTCCCATGACTCGAGTCCAATCCAACTCAAACATACAGCAAGTAAGATCTTCCTTCCCACTTTTCGATTACACTCACTGCAAGGGAATAATTGCCCACCTTGCAATAACCTCCCATTAAAAATTGGAGAGTTACCTTCTTATTATAACCAAATAAGAAATAAGATTTTCACTTGGTGATGACTAAGTCATTGTCTTTCTATATAAATATTCCAACACTTCAGGTATTTCTCTATTCATTCTACATTTATCTTGCTTAAATTTTTACAAACTTAGACATCAAAATTCTTTGCAGGTACCCTCAGAAAAAGTAAAAACATCTTTGTCAACTTCACCACATTCTACAAATCTAATTTCCAAAACTTATTACTCACGATTCGTTTCAGGTACATCTTAGAATAGTTACTAGTCATACCTGGGTCTACTAACCACAAGCCCAGCCCATGTTTCCATTAGCAGACAAGCTACATTCAAAATTGGGCCACACAAGGTCGGCTCAATAGTGGCAAAACCAGCCCATATATCCTCTTTCACATGGATTGGACCGACTTAGATACAGGATTTCCAAATCTGTATCCGACCCGACTTGGAGAGCAAGCTAAATGTTCTCTCCACTACTTCGGTTATCACCACTAATGTGCTAACCCACTCAAACATGGAGGTAACCTCGCACTCTATAAGAAAATAACCACCCATGATCTTCAGGAGTCATATCTAAGAAATGACCAAGTCCTACTTTACTACTATATAAATACCCCAATACTTAGGTATTTTTTTCAACCCAAATATGACTTAAACTCGCTTAAATCCTTATTAACTTAGGCTTCGTAATCCTTGTAGGTACTCCCCACTATTTTCCAAGCGAGGACATCGGAAAATCCACCATACCGATGGACAAGTAAAAAACTTTAACTCTAGGCATCTCGACCTCACGTCCAGGTCCATATCCCATCCTGTTTTAGGTAATACTTCGAAACAGTTACCATAAAGACTTGTTCACTGAGCAATGTTAAAAAATTTACATTTCTATGTTTTTCAATTTGAAAAGTTAAAAGTATTTTAAAAATATTAAACTTTTATTAAATTAATTTAATATATTAATAGTATAAAAAGATTTATACAGTTATTTAATTAAATTTATATATTTAAATAATTAATTTAAAAATTAATTATTTTTATTAATTTATTAATATATAATTAATTATTTGAATGAAACTTTTTTATAATAAAAAAGTATATAAAAATTAATTTTTTACAAGAATAGATATAACCCCAAAAAGTTTATTAAAAAAAAAAAGACAATGTATGGTGTCTTGAAGCTCATAAAAGTTGCTATTATTGAAAAACACTACATATAATGCTCTTCACTTGTCCCAAACCCTTAATTTAAAATATTTATTTATTTATTTATAATATTGAATATTTACAAAAATATTAGAAAATATTTGTAAATATTAATTTAGAATGAAAAAAATAATTTTTTATATAACTAAAAAAATCATATTTATTATTTTATATAAATTTTAATTTGTTTACTATTTTAAGCATTATAAGATAATTTCACAAGCAGGATCTATTTTACAGTCAAAAACTGCGCAATAGAGGAAGAATATTATTGTGTAGCCCATGTCAGCATAATAAAAGTAAAAACGATTTTCACATTATAGTGTATGTGCTGCTTGCGAAATTGCTGCGACTACTATATAACAACACAGATAACTCTGTTCTAAGCATTATATTTCAAGAATTTGTTTAGTTTGGAATTTTTTAGAGAAAAGAGAGAGAAAGAAGGAGAAAAAAAGAAGGAAGAAAAAAAAATTTTTGCTGTAATGACTCGGAGTAACAATATCAATTATTTGAATGAAGACAAACATATTGCGGGATATATTGATGACCAGGTTAGAATTTAAATTAGTTTTTTGTTTATTATATTATAGTAGTTAGTTGGTTAGTTAATAATTATAAATTTAGGATAATTTTAATATATTAGGAAATAGACTTTTATTAAATACAAAAATTTGGGAGACTTTTAAATTTAATGTATAAATCTTTGGATTTAGACTATATGTTGTAGATTATTATGAATAAAATAAATGTTAATTTTATAATTGATAGATTTTTAGAGATGCTTTATATAACAGGTGTTATTGGTAGCATTGGTTAAAATTTAATGTAGACATTCTTGGATTGAGACTAATTATTGTAGTTTATTATAATTGAGATGAACGATAATTTATGGGTGATAGATTTATAGGAATGCTTTACATAATAAATTTTATTGTTAGTGGCAGTTTAAATTAAGTTTAATGACAAAATTACACGAAGTCGGTGGGTCTTATTTCCGATGAGAAATAGGGACTCAAAAGTGGAAGAATCGCCTGATGCATTGCTGCTTGGTGCGGTATTTTTACAACCACAAACTAACCGACAAGTGCATCGGGTCGTACCAAGTAATACCTTATGTGAGTAAGGGTCGATCCCACGAGGATTGATGGATCAAGCAACAATGATTGATTGATTGGCTTAGTTAGTCAAGCAGAAAAGGATTTTGAGATATTCAAAAGGTTTAAATTCGAACTCAAAATATCAAAAGAATAGACAAATAAATAAGTTGGGAATAAAATATGGAGAAAACAGTTAACGCTTCAGAGTTATCTATTTTCCGGATTGATTTTTCTTACTAACTATTTTAATCATGTAAGATTTAATTCATGGCAAATTATGTATGACTAGACCCTAATTCCTTAGACCTTCCTAGTCTCCTCTAAAATTTATCAACTGCCAATTCCTTGGTCAATTAATTTCAATTAGAGGGTGATGATCAAGTTCCAGTTTATATGCCACAAGAATCCTAATTATCCAAAAATAAGGGGATTATATGTCACGTATCCCGTTAAATACAAACAATTAGAAATTCAGGATAATATGTTTTCAAGCTGTTGTTCAAGTAAAGAGCTTTTCTAAGTTTTACAAGAACTCAATTAGAACATGGGTCATACTTCCGTTCCACCCAAATTCATAAAATAAAGAACAAAAACAATTATTGAAATATAAATCAAAACATGAATTAAATTAGAAAGAGCAAACGAATCAATCCATACAAATAGACAGAGCTCCTAACCTTAACAATGGAGGATTAGTTGCTCATGGAATGTGGAATGTAAATTTGTATAGAATTTTCTAATGGAATCCTCCTAATGGAATCTCTTCAATAGAAGAGAAGTCTCCCCTTTTTATAACTAATCCTAATTAATTTAAAATCTAATTTCTAAAATTAAGATAATATATTTTCCTATTTTAAAATCAAATTTAAATTTAAATAAGAATTAATTAACTAGTCTTCAGTTGATGGGTGGGGACCACTTGATTCATTCACTCTACTGTTTCTAATATATACTTTCTGGGCTGAAAACTGGGTCAAAAGCAGCCCAGAAATCGCCCCCATCATTTTCTGCATTTTCTGCACGTGGCGTATGTCACGTGTATGCGTCAGTCACGCTTATGCGTCAATGGTCTTTTTTCCGAGTTACACGGGTGCGTCGATCACACGCACGCGTCGCTGTGCAAATCTTCAAATCACGCGTACGCGTCAGTCACGCGCACGCGTCGCCATGGAAAGCTCCAAATCACGCGTACGCGTCAGTCACGCATACGCGTCGCTCCTCGCTGCCATCTTCTTTGATTCTGGTGCTACAGAAACTCTATCAAATTCTGCCGAATGCTACCTAAAATAAACAAAATTGCAAAAGACTCAAAGTAGCATCCATATTGGCTAAAAGATAATTAATTCTTTATTAAACTCAACAAATTAGATGCAAATTTACTAGGAAAAGATATGAAAGATGCTCACGCATCACTGCCCAAATTAGAGGAGGCTGGTTTCCCTCATGTAGCTCGAGTTAGAGATTTTTACTTTGATAACTCGCTCATGTTAGCCTTTATTAAAAGATAGTGTCCAAAAATCCATTTGTTCCACATATCATAGGGTGGGTGTACCATCGTCCTTCAAGATGTTACTTATCACCTTGGCTTGCAAACACATGGGGAGTCGGTAGGTGGTTACAACTGTAATTTTTCATACTTATTACTATCGCGTCACATGGGAGATGGTTGAGATCTTGAGGAGGCACTTGTTGCATTGCCACCGTGTTAGGAGCCGCGGGAGGGTGTGTGGTAGGCTGAGTCTTTTACCATTAAGATGACGTGGTTGAAGGCTCGCCTAAGACAAATACTTGCTAACGTTGCACCAGATCTACTCTAATAGTATGCACGTTGTTACATACTCAGATTAATCGGTTGACTACTGATAACAGAGAAATCTAGTGCCACATACATGTTAGATAGATCCCATTGATTGCTGATTTCAAGAGATGTTGGCAGTTGACTACTTAGTAGATTTTTCATTGGCTCTGAGGTACATCTTTATGTTTACAAAGCTTTTTTTTAGTAGTTGCTATTTGTGTTATTTTGTTACTAAATATATTCTGTTTTGCATATGTAAGTTGGCTGAGCTACCATAACGGCATAGTGATGACATGGGTTAGAGGCTATTGCACTGGAGGCAGTAGTTGAGCTTGGTCTCTTATAATAGATTATTTAAGTTTACATATAAGATACTTAGTAAATTCAGTTTACTTATGGTGGATAAATGGTGGTTGACAGACCTTGCATTGTGGTACTCTTCATGGAGAGACCATTTCGAGCCTCTGCGACAAACGATAGTGTTACCCAAGATGGATTTATAGCCTTCGCGAGCTTATTTTACCTTATGGTGCTGGATGTGCCGCAGTAATTTCTCTTCATGGCATGATGCTCATCTATTACATGTGTTGCTGGATGATGCTCCACAGGAGGCCCCAAAGGGTGTTAGCTTAATGCTTACTGCAGATGCTCCTGATCCTCATCATATGCATAACCGTACTCAGATAGGAGCATGGCATAGACAGTCAAGATAGCGACTTGATGCTCAGCAGGAGCAGGATGCGAATTATTGACAATAGGAGGATGTTCATGATGATGGTGGCATCAGGGACATAGATCGGGATGATGTTCCTAAGCACTCGGTCTTTGAGGTGGGCTCATCGAGTAGAGCTAGTCAACAGACACATGCTGATAAATCTAGTGTTCAGGGGGATACGACGGGCCTTGAGATGCATCTGGACGAGATATACAATGTATCCCGTGTCACAAAGGATGATATAACACGTATTGCAGCTCAGTATCATCATAGCCAACCCGTAAGGTCACACCAGCCTACTCTTATTGGGGTGCCGACATTAGCTCATACCACAGAACGGACACTTTTTCAGTTGAGTCTATCATCGATAGGTGTGCCAGCAGGTGGATTAAGTTTATTTTTTGACTTTTAAACTCCGCCATCTATAGATGCAAATTTATTCGAGTTCTCATCACAAAGTCAGGAGTCTGATGATTTGATTTTTGACGGTTTAGAATTTCACAAATGAATTCTCGTTGCAAGTATAGTTTCTAAACCAACAATAATCCTTTCATACAAAAGATTGTTTGTCACAAGTAACAAACCCCTAAAATTTATAAACCGAAGTATTCAAACCTCGGGTCGTTCTCCCTAGGAATTACAATGAAGTGTCTTGTTATTGGTTATGAGTTATTTTGGAGTTTTGGATAAGAAGCGTGAAAAGTAAATGGCAATGAAAATAAACTAACAACTAACAAGCTCTTGGCAAGATGTGAGAACTAGAAATCCTATCCTAGTTACCTTCCTCAATTGTGATGAGAATTGTTCATTGCTACCACTTAGTTAACCTCTAACTATGGAGGGAAGTCAAGTGGATGAATCAATTTGATTCCTCAAGCCTTAATCGTCTCCTAAAGGAATGACTAGCTTTAGAGATATTCAAATTAATTAGCAACTTCTAATTATCAATCAACAAAGGAATTAGGTAACTCAAGAGTCACTAATTACTCTCCCTAGGCCAAGAGGAACAAAACCTATAATATATCTAGAAGAGACATTTCATCAAACACATAGAGTGCAATACAAGTAAACATTATTAAATACAAGAATTAAAGGAATCTACAACTATAAAAACAAGAGATCAACAATAGGAAAGCAATGAAGAACAATTATTATGAATTACCTCTTATTGAATTGGAAGAAAATGGAAGTAGCAATAGTAGATCTACAACAAAGCATAAGAATAATATAAAGGAAATTACAACAAAGGAATGGAAGAAGAATGAATGTAACTACAAGGAATTGAGAAGATAGAAGTAGAAGAAGATGAATTAAAATCTAGATCTAAGAATTCTAATCTAAACCTAATCCTAATTCTAGAGAGAATTGAGAGCTTCTCTCTCTAGAAACTAACTCTAACTACTAAACTAAACTAATGGTTAAAAGTTAGTTGATTCCTCTTCAATCCTTGGCTTAAATAGCATCAGAAATGAGTTGGATTGGGCCCACAAGACTTCTAAAATCGCTGGCCACATTTTGCTTTAAGTGGACCAGGTGGCAGCAACGGCGCGTGCGCGTACTATGCGCGTGCGCGCCACCATACGTGTGGCAACTATGGCAAATCTTATATCGTTTCGAAGCCCCGGATGTTATCTAACCCAACTGGAACCGCATCATTTGGACCTCTGTAGCTCAAGTTATGGTCGTTTAAGTGCGAAGAGGTCGGCTTGACAGCTTTCCGGTTCTTTCATTTCTTCATGAATTCTCCAACTTTTCATGCTTCTTTCTTCATTCCCTTGATCCAATCTTTGCCTCCTAAACCTTAAATCACTTAACAAACATATCAAGGCATCTAATGGAACCAAGGAGGATTAGATTTAGCTATTTTAAGACCCAAAAAACATGTTTTCACTCTTAAGCACAATTAAAGGAGAAGTTATAAAATCATGCTATTTCATTGAATAAATGTGGGTAAAAGGTCATAAAATCCCTTAAATGAAGCATAAGATAAACCCTACAAATGGGGTTTATCAGAGTCCCCTCCACAGGCAACAGATCCACCTCCGCTACGAGATGCCCTAGCACAGTAGCAGGCCTAACCACAGTGACTCAGACGTGGTAAGTTGGGGGGTTGATTGTCTTGGTAGTGGTAGTGGTTAGGTTTTAGACTCTCTACTGTTGTCATTATCTTTCATGTATTCATCTATGTTATATGCACCAAAAATAATATTTTACATAATCATATTTAACCACACGATACTCTATACTCTGACAAATGTTGCAATTATTGATGGCAAGGTAAACAGACTCTTTGTTATAAAATCTATGGTCGATTTTTAGCTCCATGCTCCTACTTGTGTTATGGTTGTTAGTGCCCTCCAGACCAAAGGCATCAGCTCCACTTGCATATCATCTACGTCCAATATCAAATAATGGCTTGGAACTTGGGCTCAGCTAGGAAGTGGTAACGGTGGTGGCAATATATATCGTGAGAAAGTGAAAGGCAATAGTTGAGTTTTTGGGACACACTCTCCTTATCACTATTACTGTCAGAACCATATTGGGGCCCACTCTTAGTCTGACTCAGACTTTTCGAAAATCAAATCAACACCAGGTTCAGACATTCAGAGAGAAGACTGAATTCTTGTGGGAGATTTGGTTCTTCCCACCTGACTAGTAGGTCGTGTTACACAACCTATTGGGACTACATGTGGGAAAGAAGCACTATTGTCAACGTCCACAGAACTCGATGCCAGGCTCCATCACTTGTTTAGTCATAATCTTTTTATAACAATCGAACATAACTCACACATGATTATCATCCTTTAGCCAAAATACCTTATATTGAATATTCCATATGGCGTCTAATAAAAGTCATCGATACCAAATTTTTCGAACATGCTTAATTCTAAGCATTCCCATATTGAATAAAATCAAGCTTTTAAGCCATATCAACAAATATAATCACCAAGTATACATAACAACGGAATCACTGCATTTAAAATATGCACCATCAATTTTACGTGATATTGTTGTATTCGGATAAATAATAACTATACATTTACTAGCCATTTGATGAAATTGTCTTTTAAAAAAAAAAGAAAAAATAGATAAAAAGTAAAAATTATTAAAAAGATACGATATATATATAGTAATCCTTGGTGACAATTTCATATACAATTTTGCTGGCATAACGTGCGCTATAGTATTTTCTCACAATTTTACTGTCATCAGCTGCACAATAGAAAACATCCACTGCTAATGTGTAAGCAGTTATGCGCAATTGTGTTTTTAGTCTATTTCATCGTCTTTATCTGCAATGGCAAGCTTCTCTAAGACAATGGGATCATGACCCCCAAATATTTTATAAAAACATGAGTTATATGAAATTGAAAGTGAAATTATTTCAATTGGTTATCATTATATTCTTTTAGCCATAATGACCCGTGTTCAACTCTCATATTTATCATTCATTCAACATATTAAAATAGGCTTGATAATATTTGATACAAACACAATTTCATTATTTTCATAATATTACAAACTTATTTATTTAGTTTTTTTTATGTAATTTAATGCTATTTTAGATTTTATTAGTTTTTTAAATTTAATTTTTTTTACATTACACAAAATATAGAAAAATTAAATAAATACTAATTTAATTATATTTGTATAAACTAACAGAGAATTTGTAACTCTTTAATAAATTGAGTAACTTTTTATATATTGAATTTAGTATGTAGTTATTTTATATTTTATTAATTTTTTAATTAATTTTAAAAAAATATATATTCAAATATTTAATAAATATTATAATTTTTAATATTTATTATTCTAAGTTCTAACTATAATTTTCCTTTTTTTTACGTGTTTCACGTCTTATAATATTCTAATTATTTTATAATTATAACTTTTTTTATTTATTTCTTGTTTAAAAACAATTAATACTATAAACTGTCTGCAAAATTGTTACAGAAGGTTTAAAACGATAAAAAATTTAAAAAGCCTAAAAAAGAGTAAATATAATTTTTTTATTTATTTAAAAAATAAAAGAACTCCTGAAATGAGAGTACGAGTATTTGACTGTTTCACACTTTCTTGCCAGGTCGAGTAATTGACTATAACTCCGTAATAGCGGTGGGGATTCACATTTTATTACTGGGTGGCAAATGAGAAGTGAGAACTATTGATGTTGGGTGTGTAGCACGCACCGTGGTTGCGTGTGGTTAATTTACGTCGTCAACCATTTTCAGTACTACTAACTTCCCCTTCTTTCTTCGTTCTTTCTTCCTTTCTTTCTCTGAAGCCTTAAAGCTAAGCACTTTTCGCTCTCTCTCTCTCTCTCTCTCTCTAACAATCTGTGTTAAGCATGAAAGTAACAGAATCCGAAGCGGAGGCGGAGGGGGTGACTGTAAGGGAGTGCATTGAAGTGATGTCAAGCCTCCTGAGCGAAATCCCATCCATGAAGAGCTTCAAGGGAAAGTGGTCACTCATCGGAGCCACACTGACACACCTCCAAACCCACCTCTCCGACTCCGATTTCCCCGCCTCAAACCCACTATCCCTCGACCTCCTCCGCTCTCTCTCGCAAACGCTCCACCACGCGGTCTCCCTCGCCCAACACTGCCACTCCCCCAACCCCCCTCACGGCAAGCTCAAGACACAGAGCGACCTCCACTCCCTCCTCGACACCCTCAACCGCCACCTCCACGACTCCACCATCCTCTCCCGCACCCATATCGACAACGCCGCCGCCCTCTCCACCAACCCCCGCGACTCTCTCAGATCCCAATCCAGGAACCTCATCACCCGCCTCCAAATCGGCTCACCGGACTCTCGAAACTCCGCCATGGACTCCCTGCTTTCTCTTCTCCATCAGGACGACAAGAACGTCGTCATCGCCGTCGCGCAGGGCGTGGTCCCGGTACTCGTGCGCACACTCGATCACTCCACCTCCTCTGAGTCCAAGGAAAAAGCCGTTGCCGCCATCGCCAGAATCTCAACCGTCGACACCAGCAAGCCCGTCCTCGCTGCCGAGGGCTTGCTTCTCCTCAACCATCTCCTCCGGGTACTCGATTCCGGAAGCGGGTTCGCGAAGGAGAAAGCCTGCATAGCGCTTCAGGCGCTGAGTTACTCGAAGGAGAACGCCAGGGCCATAGGCTCACGCGGCGGAATCTCGTCGCTCTTGGAGATCTGCCAAGCTGGCACCCCCGGTTCTCAAGCCTCCGCCGCCGGCGTTCTCAGGAATTTATCGCGCTTCGCCGAGATCAAGGAGAATCTCGTAGCAGAAAACGCTGTTTTCGTCCTCTTGGGTCTCGCTTCTTCCGGAACTGCGTTGGCGCAAGAGAATGCCATCGCCTGCCTCTGTGGTTTAGTCTCTGACGACCAAAGCTTGAAGCTTTCGGTGGTTAGGGAAGGTGCGCTGGAGAGCTTGAAGAATTTCTGGGAGTCGGGTCGGAGCCCCGATGTAGCAATTGAATTTCTGGGTCAGCTGGCTTCGTGTTCGCGCGTGGCGGACGTTGTTGTCTCCGATGGGTTTGTTGTGCCACGTGTGGTGGCTGCATTGGGGTCCGGAGTTATGGCGGTTAGAGTTGCGGCAGGTAAAGCCGTATATGCTATGTGTTTGGAGAGCGCAAGAGCGAGGAAGGAGTTGGGTGAGTGCGGCGGCGTTAGCCCTCTGATAAAGATGCTGGTGGACGGGAAGAGCACGGAGGAGAAGGAGGCGGGTGCGAAAGCATTGTCGGTGATGCTGATGCATGCAGGGAATCGGAGAGTGTTTCGGAAGGACGAGAGAGGGATAGTGAGTGCGGTTCAGCTGTTGAACCCTTCGGTGGTGGGTTTGGATAAGAGGTACCCGGTGTCGTTGCTGGAGTCGCTGGTTCATTCCAAGAAGTGTAAGAAGCAGATGGTTGCTGCTGGTGCTTGTGTTTACACTCAGAAGCTTGTGGACATGGATGTCCCTGGTTCCAAGAAGCTCTTGGAAAGCCTTGGTCGTGCCAAGATTTGGGGTGTTTTTGCTAGACCCTAAAACGTTAACCTACTCATCAATCCAGCAGTTACACACAGACAAACACTCACTATAGGATTATAATAAGGCAGGCCTTGATTCATTCATCTCTCTCCCTCTCTCTATGTATCATAGTTTTTGTTCAGTTCTTCTTTCTTCTTTATCTAATTTATTTTGCCTTTTTGCTTTTAGTTTTTTCAAGTGTGTATATCTGGTGTGTATTTAAGTTAATTTTGTGATATGTTAGTAATTGTGTTCATAAGGCTCATGATCTAACTGAGTTGAGTTCATGTTCTTCAATCTTCATCTCATGTTTGTATTTATTCTGATCTTTTATGAGTAGCTAGCTATTTGTTTGTTTCCTTGGAACTTATTATACTATTCGATTAGAAAGGTGTGCCACTTTGTTGTGACCACCATGTGCATTAGCTCTGGACCCTGCATTATATGCCTATGGCTTTGCCTTTATTGCACTATGGTTGGCTGTTGCCTTGACAAATAAGGACCCTACCTTAATCTCTTCAGGCTGATGAAAGTACTACTTAGTTATACACCACATAGTTGTTGAACATGACAGTTAATTTGATCCTTTAATCAAAGCTCTTGGATTCAGGTTCTTGAAGTTGGAAAAAAAAAGGTTTGCTAGGGGACTGAGTCTTAGTCGGATCAGTTGGATTATGAGTATATATACTCAAGGTGGTGGTTTTATGTGCTGAATTTCCAACCGATTGTGTTGTCATAGTCGTAAGTCTTAGGTCTTAAGTCTTAACTAATCGATATTGACACATAATATGTTATGGTAGTCTACGGGGACAGCTGTGTGTTGGAGAATGTGAATCTTTGGAATTCAGCGGTCGATTTCATAAAATAGTAGTATAGCTGTTATTGCTATAACTACTCAGCTGAAAATTCAGTTACGAGTTCCAATAATTCCAGTTTCAACGAGTGTTTGCAAAGCAATAATAGACTTCAACTTCATATCATTAATTAAGAACGGACGAAGAAGGTGAAAATTGTGGAAATGTTGCGGTAGTGGGTAAAAACTTGGAATTTTTTCAGACTATTTATTATTTTGGTCCTTAAAAAATTTCGAATCACGAATCAAATACTTTAGTTTTTAACTAAAATTAATAATTTGATTGATTTTTAACAATTAATTTTGTCAGTCATTTAGGCTTTTGGTTTTGTTAACTCTAACAGAAGACAAAATGATCACTGACAACTCTAATAGGGGATAAAATATTCCCTGACAACTTTAACAGTGACAAAATAATTCCTGATTCTTTTGTTAAAAAATGACACTGTTTTTCTCCAATTTTTATCATATCTCGTATAATCTTAACATTCATACTCTCTTTCACCTTCACGGTCTTTGTTTCCATCTTTTTCTTACTCCTCTTCAACTCTAAGATCAAGCCATAGTGTAATTGCCATGTATGTCGTACCTACTTCAACATGTCATGAATCACACACTTTCTAAATCTTTGTATCTGGTACAGTCACCTCCTCCGCACTTCACCCACCAAAAGCATCCAACTCCACGTCCTCGATAACAGCATCACCTCCAACTTCGACAACGTCCACCACATCCTTAAGACCAAATTTCATAACTACCCCAAGGGCACGACTTTTTTCACTCTCCGACAAGCAATATAAATTGTTTGACATTAAGACATCATGAGAAGATTCTCCTTCGACATCATGTGCAAATTCTCATTTGGAATGGATCCCGAGTGCTTCATTCCTTCTTTCTCAGAGTCCAAGTTGGCAGACAGTTTCGATCTTGCATCCAAGCTATCAGTACAACGAGCAATATCGTCGTTGCTGCTTATATAGAAACTGAAGTGATTATTAAACATTGGTTCGGAGAAGAAGTTGAAGGAAGCGATAATGTGGTCATGGAGATGATAGGGCAGAGTAGGAAGGAGATGGCGACGACGACGGGTCTTAACAAATCAGACTTGCTGTCTAGATTCATGGGATCTATCGAAGACAACAAGTACATACTTGAGAGACACGGTCATTAGTTTCTTGAGTATTAATTGGTTGAGAACAAGTTGATGATTTTTCTTCTTGTGAACATTGAAGTTGCAGAGTATGTTGGTGCACGTAATTGTGATCACACTTTTCACAACTCCACACAACTAACCAGCAAGTGCACTGGGTCGTCCAAGTAATACCTTACGTGAGTAAGGTTCGATCCCACGGAGATTGTCGACTTGAAGCAAGCTATGGTCATCTTGTAAATCTCAGTCAGGCAGATTCAAATGGTTATGAGGTTTTGATAATTAACAGATAAATAAAACATAAAATAAGATAAAGATACTTATGTAATTCATTGGTGGAAATTTCAGATAAGCGTTTGGAGATGCTTTGTTGCTTCTGAATCTCTGCTTTTCTGTTGTCTTCCTCCAATCATGCGTCCTCCCTTCCATGGCAAGTTGTAAGTTGGTGGATCACCGTTGTCAATGGCTACCATCCGCCATCTCAGTGAAAATGGTCTGGCTATGGTTCTCACCGCAGGGCTAATCATCTGTCGGTTCTCACTTGTGTCGGAATAAGATCCATTGATCATTTTGCGCACTGTCACTACGCCCAACAGTCGTGAGTTTGAAGCTCGTCATAGTCATCCCGTCCCAAATCCTACTCGGAATACCACAGACAAGGTTTAGACTTTCCGGATCTTAAGAATGCTGCAAATTATTTCTAGCCTATACCACGAAGGTTCTAATCTCACTGATTTTAATGCTCTGTTGCCAGGAGATGCTAGTCAAACGCATGGATCAGAGACCCAAGAGAATATACTCCAGTTGGCGTCCAATGACTACGTTGAACATCATGTAGACCACTTGTGGTTGTCAGGTACGCGGATCTTGGCTAAGCGAGTACTGAAGATAGTGATTGATTGTCACAAATCACCCCTTCAGTCTGACTTAACTAAATTAAGTACGAGAGTATATCTTGGAGAAGAAGTAGGCGTGAATTGAAAGAAAAATAATAGTACTCACATGAATTCATGAGGAACATCAGAGCTCCTCACCTTAATCTATGAGGTGTAGAAACTCCACCGTTGAAAATACATAAGAGGAAAAGGTCTAGGCATGGCCGAATGACCAGCCTCCCAAATGGCATAAGAATTCGAAAACAGGGGGAAAAGACCCTTAGTACAGTAGTAAAAAGTGCTATTTATACTAAGCTAGTTACTAGGATTTATAGAAAATAAGTAACTAAGTGCAGATAGTGCAGAAATCCACTTCCAGTGCCCACTTGGTGTGTGCTTGGGCTGAGCTTTGAAGCTTTCACGTGCATAGGCCATCATTGGAGTTAAACGCCAACTTGGGTGCCAGTTTGGGCATTTAACTCCAGCTTTGGTGCCAGTTCTAACGTTTTACGCCAGAAAAGGATCTCTGGTGGGCGTTTGGACGCCAGTTTGGACCATCAAATCTCGGGCAAAGTATGGACTATTATACATTGTTGGAAAGCCCAAGATGTATACTTTCCAACGCAATTGAGAGCATGCCAATTGGGCTTTTGTAGCTCCAGAAAATCTATTTCGAGTGCAGGAAGGTCAGAATCCAATAGCATCTGCAGTCCTTTCTTATCCTCTGAATCAGATTTTTGCTCAGGTCCCTCAATTTCAGCCAGAAAATACCTGAAATCACAGAAAAACACAAACTCATAGTAAAGTCCAGAAATGTGATTTTTGCATAAAAACTAATAAAAATATACTAAACAGTAACTAAAACATACTAAAAACTACCTAAAAATAATGCCAAAAAGCGTATAAATTATCCGCTCATCATATGCATTGTGTAGCTTGAAGTTACAGTGTTAAACTGTTAGTGTTATGCAAGATATGATGGAAATTGGAGAAGAATAGTGTCGTTTCCAAACAGAGGAGGTCAGGGACCATTTTGTCCCCCTGTTAGAGTTGCTAGGGACTATTTCGTCCTCCGTTATAGTTGACAGAGCAAAGGATCTAAATGACTGACGGAGTTAATTATTAGGGACCAATCGAGTAATTAATTTTAGTTAGGGATTAAAGTGTCTAGTCTGAAATTCTTTGAGAACCGAAATAGGTAAATACTCTTTTTCTATTATAAAAAAAATTATTTTTTTTTAAAAAATTCAATTTTAGATGCCGTAATTTAACATTTTTCTGGTTATGGACAAGTTGGTCGTACTCTTCAATGAATTTTAAATTCTTACGTTATTTTTTTTGGGTTGGAAATAATTTATTTGTGTATTTTTGTGTATTCGTGTATTTTTGGAGGCGATGATAATGGTTGTCATTGTTGCCTGCGATGTTGAAGAAGCCATATTAATTGTCTGTTCAATATTCAACTCTCCAATTTTCCTTCTCACCTAAATTAAACCAAACTAGGTTCTTATTCTTGTGTACCCTTGTATACTTCTGTGTATTACTGGAGATGATGATAATGGTTGTCATTACCGCCAACGATGTTGAAGAAGCTGTCTATCTAGTATTCAACTTCCTAATTTTCCTTTTCAACCGAATTAAACCAAACTGGATTTTTTTAAAATTAAAAATTTTGATCAAGAAGAAAAGAGGAAAAGGTGTGGAATGTGAGTCTTCTTCTTGTTATCTTTTCCGATCTTCAATTCCTCTCTGTGTACTTTCTATTTATTTCTTTTTTTTTAGAAGGATTTGACTCAAAGTTTGCCTTGGGGTAAGGTGAACTTTATATAAAATTAGAAGTTTGTCGAATGGTGCACGAATAGGGGTGTTGTTCATGTCATGACTCAAAACATAAAGTCAGGCCTAATAAGGATAAAAAGGTCCACCTAAAAGGATGACTCTTACCATCTACCCAACCTCTTTAAGAGGTCAAACACGACAAGATTGACATGCTTTACTTGTGCAAATAAGTAACTGCCTCTCCAAATTTCTATTACTATCTCTATCTCACCTAAAAGATAGATCCCAACAAACTCTTAAGATAAAGAGAATGGTCATCTACCTAAAAAGGTGAAACTACTTAAAAAAAAAGGTGGTTATTAGCTTTACTATAAATACACTGACACCCCTCATGTGTATTCACGTTCTAATCTACTAAAAACTTGCCTAAAGCCTTGCTAACTTAAGCATCGGAGTCTCTTGCAGGTACCACCCCCACCTCCTCACGAGAAACTCGGACGGCAACACCTCGACGCAAGAACAAGTTGGACACTACCTTATACAGAGTCTGGAACTTACGTGAAGGCCCAAATCAATATTTCAGGTAACCCTCAGAATATTGGTGACTTTGCAAAGAGAAGCAACCGAGTTTGTCAAAAAATGTCCGCCTTGCTAGAAGAATGCCAACTTCCGTGTCGCAGCTCGCGAAGAGCTTATCAACATCACCTCACCATGGCCATTTGCAAAGTAGGGCCTCGATCTACTCGGGCCATTCCCTCAAGCTCCAGGTCAAGTGAAATATCTCATACTAGGGATTGAATATTTCACTAAATGGATTGAGGCAGAGCTACTAGCAACGATTATTGCCCAGAGAAGTCAAAATTTCCTCTACAAGAACATTGTCATAAGGTTTAGAGTTCCCCACTCCATCACTATGGATAATGAAATCCAATTCACTGACTCAACCTTTAGGAATTCAGTAGCCTCTCCTCATTCCACAACAAGGGAGTCACCTTTCTGACTTGCTTACGGAATATAAACCATGATCCCCATAGAAATCGTTGAAGAATCACCAAAGATTATATTCTACAATGAAGGGGCCAATACCCAAGTATAAAAAGAAGAGCTCGACCTCCTCCCAGAAGTCCGAGAACGAGCTCAGATCAAAGAGGAAGCACTAAAGCAAAGGATGACCCTAAGGTACAACCAGAAGGTAATCAAAAGAAGGTTCACTGCAAATGACCTAATACTGATTCGAAATGACATTGAAATTTAGAAGTCGGGCGAGGAAAAGCTAATTGCAAACTAAAAAAGACCCTACAAGGTTGTCGAAGTGTTAGGAAAAGGTTACTACAAAGTGTCCGACTTACAAGAAAGGGAATTCCTGAGGTCGAGCACGTATGTTACCTAAAAAAGTACTACAGTTAGGTAGCGCACCTTATTTTTTGGTGTGCTCTTTTTTTCGACCTGAAGGATTTTTCCCAATAAAGATTTTTTGAAGGGGGTTATAACGAGGCACCGTAACAAGGAATAAGGGTAGTCAAAACCCTTAGTAACAAGTTTATGTAAAGGAATTTTTCATTTATCAATGATAGCTCTATTTCTTCTTCAAAGTTTTCTATAAAAACACATTAATTTAAACTCGACAAACTGCGAAAACCATTTCCCAACCTAAAATAGTCGGTAAGATGAAGTGACAAGGTACAAATCAATGTAAGAAGTTATGCAAACAACTCGTGAAAACCGACCTCAAAATCAAGGCGGAATAAAAATGAAGTGTAAAAGTAACTTAACGAAGTCTGATTAGACGAAGTCAGAACTTACCAAAGGAAATTAGTATAACAAACTCATCGACATCACTTTCAAATTTAGCGAAAAAACAGCATTATAAGTTGTCGAGGTATAATCCCTAACTAAGTAGCTGTATAAGCTGAGAGCTAATTCAACAAAAACAATTATTTAAAGACCTGAAATCGTTATTAAAATGAAGAAATGTTCTTTAAAATTCTAAAGTTACTTGAAAAACAACTTTAGGAAAAGTAAAGTTGTTAAAACTACAACTATTACAAAATAAAGTGTTCAGAGAGCTACCAAATATTGAAAATAGAAATTGTTCATAAAAAAGACCCACACATTGGGCCATTCAAACACAAGCAAAACTACAAAGAGGCCCGTAGCAGAGGATTAAGATCGTCGCCAGTAATGACATCCTTGCCTTGGTGGAAGGGGTCGGATCGTACTCGGAGACTGGCACAGCCGGGATAGAACTAGGCGGCGAAGGAGGAAGCTCGATGTTAACAACCTCAGGGAGAACCTCGGGATTCTGAGAAGCTTGACCAGCCTCTGCATCCAAAGACTTCGGGTCGGGCAAGGAAAATTCCTCATCATCCTCAGGAGCCAGGACGATCTTCCTATCAACTACAACATTATCTTGGATAAATAAGGAAAGATCTACCTCGGAAGCAATAATCTGAATCTACGTCTGTAGGTTGGCAAATATTTCATCCATTGCCTTAGCTACAGACTCCTCAAGTGTAGCAAATCTCTCCCGAGCCTTGTCCAACTCCTCCTAAAGGTTGAGCTTCTCCCTGAAAACTCGGGTATAACTCTCTTCGGTCTTATTTTTTAGTCCCTCTGCCATGCCCAAGGCTGCCTCTGCATTCACTTTAGCCCGAGCTTTCTCCAAGTCAGACGATAGCCCATCCTTCTCCTCCTTTATTTCTTTCTCGATCTCCTTCAGCCTCTCCACTTCAGCTCAAGCAACCACCAGATAGCTGTGAGTGGCACTGATAAGAGTTGTCTCTAACTCCTGGGCCACTGTTGCACACACCCGCTATCTGAATTCTATTTTGGGCCATGAGTTGAGGGTGATTTTGGATAACCACATCATCCATGCTGATACGGCTATAAGGGTGGATATTTTTCTCACTCCAAGCAAGATCGTCAAATCCCTTACTGTAGATGCTACCCTCCTTGGTAGTTTTTTGTCTTTTGGGAGGCGATTCAGAGGAAGAAGGAGAAGGACGGACCCCAGCACTCACTGAAGGAAAATCAGGAGTGATTATCCAAGTTGATGGAACGGGGATAACCTTCTTTGGAGCTGAGGCACCCGAGTCTGACTTCTGGGGAGTAGATCAAACAGAAGTACCCCTGACTTCTTTTGCTGAATACCATGAGCCACAACGTCCTTCTTGGTGGCCCATAGTGTGTTCACAGCAGCGAATTTAGGAGCCATTTTTTCTGCAAAGCAAAAGTAAAGGTACATTAATTAACAATGCAAGTAGCAGCCAAAAACCATAAGACAAAGGTAAGAAGCTACCTAACTTGGACCAGAGTTGATTGGGATCTCCTAAGAATCTTTTCATCTCTAAGTAAGGATCCCGACTCCAGCACTCTTGGAACACATCAACTATACACTTTTCAAACTCATCTAGTTCATCTACCCCATATTTGGCTATCATTGGGTTTTCTTCCCAGTATAATGGAAAACATGGCTCATCATTTTCATCTAAAAAGAAAGATCTGGTGTCTTTACAGCTCGAATTTTGAAGAAATAATTTTTGAAGTCGTGGAAGGGCTCATAAAAAATGGGTTAATAGTCAAATTAGTCCTTGAAAGATAAACATTTTTCAAATTCTTCCCTGAAAGATTTTTTCAATCAAATTGGTCCTTCAAAGATTACAAATTAATCATATCTATCCTTCAGTTACTCCACTCACAATTTTCATCAACGATTGATGATGTGAAATAATAACTGATAGCATACATGACACATACCATGTTCAATTGGACGTTGACTAAATATGTTTACAAAAAACTATCAATTTAGCCACAAGGTCATATTAAGAATAGGATTATTGTAATTGGAGAAAATGACTAAATTAATAAATTTTTATAAACATATTTGGTCACTGTCCAATTAGATATATCAAGTATTACATATGTCATCAATTAACATTTTACAACATCAATCTTTGAAAAAAATTGTTAATAGAGTGACTGAAGGACAAATATGATTAATTCGTAATCTTTTAAGGACCAATTGGATTGAAAAAATCTTTCAGGGATGAATTTGAAGAATGCCTTATCTTTCAGGGACTAATTTGACTATTAACCCCATCAAAAATGGAGAAAACCTTCCTACCCTGAATGACACAAAAGGAAAGCCAATCTAGCTTTTTTGAACCAAAGGGTTTGATTAGAACAAAAAGGTAAAAGAAAGCCTTAGGAGAAGGTCAGACATCAAGCTCCCGACGTAGAAGCTGATAAATTTTCAAAAAGGCCCAAGAATTCAGGTGAAGTTGGGAAGGAGCGACATTGTAAGTCCAGAGGATATTTATCTCAAAATAAAAAAAAGGAAGCTTAATGTCTAATTTCGTAAAAAAGCAATCGTAGGCTTAAAAGAAGGGGCGCTCCGAACTGTCTAAAGGGGGAAAACACACCCTCTCCTCGGGATCGGCCACTACTATCTTATAATTTTGCTCATCTTCTCGATTCTCACATAGCTTATGGTGTCTATGGAAAGTCTCAGCATATTTTTGATCAACTACTGGAATAGGTGTAAGGACAGAAGTACTACCCATGCTAAAAGAGAAGAAGGGACTTTTGTTGATATGTCTAACAGACCGAGACATAAAACTATACCTATAAATACAACAAAAGAAATCGTCACTAAAGAACTTAGGCATCAAACAAAACAAGTCAGGTTCTCAACAAACAGTTTGACAAATATGATTCCAAAAAGGTTTCTTTCTACATTGAAATCCAAGATTTAGAAATGGTGCTACTTTTGAAACAGAGGAAAGGGACGCCATTTTGGGGCAATACAATTACAATCCATAACAACAAAACAAGAACAGTTAAATAGCTTTTGAAGAAATCCCAAGGCACCACAAGTATCGACAATATAAAATTTTTTTTACCAACATTTCATAATCACTACTCGGGGCACCATTCAGAACAATTCCAAGAACTCAGAACAGTCGAGACAATAAACAAAAATGGATAAAAGCACAAATCTTGATCAAAATAAAAAATGGAAGGGCACGTCAAGCGGGAAAATCACGAACGATTTTCTTCGAAGCACCAAAGAACTCTTTAAAGGAATTAAGATGGAGAAAATCTTGAAACTGAAAAACGGCTATGAAAAAAGAAACAAAGGAAGAAAAGTGAAGAAGTTTTTCTTTTCAATGAAGGAAACGAAGACAAAGGGAGCGTTTTCAGAGATAAAAAAGGAAAAAGAAAAAGGGTGCAAAGCATTTTATAAGAGAGAAAGGGTAAAGGGGACATTTCGCACCCCTCTTTAAAGTCACGCCCGAATTCCAAGGGAACCACCGCATGACGTTCACTCCTCATTTAAAGCAATTAACATTTCAAGATTTCAAAAAACACATTGAGTACTCAACCTCTCGAAGGCGGTGTACCCAACAACAAAACGTGAAGTCACGAGATGTTTGAATCCGACCTCATGAAAGCTCGGACTCAAGTAGGGGGCATTGTTCATGCCCGAGACCAAAACATAAAGTCAGGCCCAGTAAGGATAAAAAGTCCACCCAAAAAGGATGACCCTTACTATCTACCCTACCTCTTTAAAAGGTTGAACACGACAAGATGAACCAGCTTTACTTGTGCAAAATAAGTAACTGCCTCTCCAAATTTCTACTACTATCTCTACCTCACCTAAAGATAGATCTCAACAAACTTTCAAGATAAAGGGAACAGTCATCCACCTAAAAAGGTGGAACTACTCCAAAAAAAGGTGGTTATTGGTTCTACTATAAATATACTGACAACCCTCATGTATATTCACATTCTAATCTACTAAAAACCTGCCTAAAATCCTTGCTAACTTAAGCATTGTAGTCTCTTGCAAGTACTACCTCCCACCTTCTCATGAGGAATTTGGACGACAGCACCTCGACGCAAGAACAAGTCGGACATTCCCTTATATAGAGTCTGGACCTCACGTCTAGACCCAAATCAACGTTTCAAGTAACCCTCGAAACAGGTACACATTAAAAAATCAAAATGTGGTTAACCGATTAAAAAATTATAACTACATTTTGATTAACCAATTTAACAAAACAATTTTAAAAAATTATATCCATATTTTTCCAAAATTGGTTAACCAAAACTAAATTTAAAAAAACTGGTTTTTAACCAGTTAACTAAAATTAAAACCAAATTTTACAAAATTTTCATTTTAATTTTTTAGATTAAAAATTCAATTTAAAAAAAATAATTTTTTAGAAAACTTAAAAAACCATTTTTTTTGTCTAAAAACCAATTTTATTTTCCAAAAAAACAATTTTTTATTCAAAAACCAGTTAGTTTTTTAAAATCAGTTTTTATTTTTATAACCGATCAAAAACCAATTTTTAAATTTTATAATTGATTAATAATTAGTTTTATAAAATAAATTTGATTAATTAATTAAAATATAAATTTAATTTTTGAATTAATTAAACTATGTATAACCTTAACGGCAAATAAGGTTCGGTGGGGAGTTTCAAAATGCAATAATATATATATATATATATTTCCAAAAATTAAAATCTCTTTTTTTTTTTGGGTAAACCGGAAAATAATAATTTTCTTTAATTAATAATAAAAAAAAACTGAGATTTTGCATTCCAGCCGCACATACATAATACATGCATTGACTAGAAAGATTTTTGTGGATGGGGAGAAGAGAAAGGTAAACCAAAGTGTTTTTATAGTTGCAATGCCGAAATTCATGGGTTCACACATACATAAAAATTGCTCTGGCTTTACAGATGTAAAACAAGGGAAACGAAATCACTAAAAAATAAATAAATAAAAGGTGGGTTCTACTTTCCAGGTTGCACAAACTAACGGAATCCAAAATTGTTAAATCCAGGTTGCAATGCATATCATTTTCTTGTTAATTAATTCACGTTACCAATTCTAATCATGCAAGTTGCAGATACATGACGATAATCCAGACACGGGTCAACCAAAACAATGCTGTATAATAATAACAACAAGGTGAATTTTAGTATACAGAACAAAATTGGTACAGATTTAAAGATTTGTTTACACCACACTTTTTAAAGCCACACTTTAAATCGTAACTCATCACAAAGAAAAGCGTCACCTAATGGAAAAAAGTAAATTAGAAGATTTAAGAGAAGAAATAATCAAGTTATCAAAATTAATAGATCAAAAATTAATGATTTTAACTAATATTAACTGTAATGATACCGAATTCTTAAAATCAATACAAAATGATTTTTCTCAAAATCTTTATTTTACTATAAGTTTTATTGAAGGACTTCAAAAATCTGAAAAAACTTATTTTTCACACGGAATTTCTAAGAAATGTTACCATGGAAATGATTCCCCACATCTTTATCATACTTTTAACCCACAATTAAATTCTATAGTAGATATGCTTGAAGAAATATTAGTATCCATAAAATTTCAAAGAAATAAAGAAAAAGAGAATTCCAAAGAAGAAAAATTTCAAAATATAATCAACATAACAGATCTAAAAGTAAAACCACCACTAAAATTATGAATATTGAAGAAAAATTAGAAGAAGTTACAATGCTTTTTAAACAATTAAAAATGGCTCAAGAAAATAATATTATGGAACAAGGATTTCAAATAGAAGAAGAATTAGTAAATTCTGAAAATATAGAAAATGAAGAACACATCCTAGATTATTCAAGCGACGAAGAACCAGCAATTCCAATACAAGTAAAAAATGAAGCTGGAACATCTAAAGATAACCAATCTCAATATAAATGGGAAACAGGTTTTGATAATTATGCTTTTAAAAAATGGTTTATAAATAAAGATTCAAAATATACAAAAATACCATCAAAATACGTTCCTAAAATCCAGGAAATGGAAGGAGAAAGAATGCTTGATTTAGACTGTAAAAAGAATGAAAAATAAATTTTTGAAAATTGGTTGAATTCCTTTTTATTAGAAGCTTTTACTAATCCAAAGCTTAGTGAATTGTCTGGAAGAGATATTTGGAATTACATAGGATTTCATACTAAAGGAACTATAAGAGATTATATGACATCAATAGAAAACCAAATAATAGAAGATTTAGCAACAAAAACAACAGCTTATGATAAGATATTATATATAATGATGATTCTATATAAAGAATCTTTTGGAAAAAATATTATAAATCATAGACAAGAAGTCTATGATAAGGAATATCAAGAAGCAAAAAACCATTTAGCTAATATCCAGATATATGATCTATGTAATGTGGAATCTTATATATGTGAATATAGAATACATTATTACAAATTAAAATAAAAATCATTATCTTAGTATGTATATAACAAAACTTCCATATCCTGCTAATGAATTTATAATGGGAAGATTTATAAGAGAAATAAATAGAGGGACAATTGAAAATAATTTTGGTGGAGCAACCGCTGCAATAAGAGAGGAAATAAAAGAACGTTGTATGCAAGAAGCTACTCAAAAAAGATTTGCAAATATAATTAGAATTTGCTGTCAGGATAATGAAGAGATACCCCAAAAATATGGGCTTAATAAAAATTTTCAGAGAAAAAGAAAATATCAATTTAGAAAAAGAAAATACTATCCAAACTAGAGAAAAAAGAGGTATTTTAGAACAAGAAATAACAATAAAAACAAAAGGCAAAAAAGTGACTATTGCCCAAATAAAAAAGAAAACTGTAAGTGTTGGTATTGCCAAGAAGAAGGACACTATGTAAATGAATGTCCGAAAAAGAAGGATAAAAAAGATCTTACTAAACAAATAGAAATTGCTAAGTCTTGTTTTATGGAACCTTTAGAGGAATCTGATGATAACCTAGACTATATTTTTGAATATGTCTCAGAAACAGACTCAGAGACTGAGTAATAATGCCACATTTATTACTATAAAAATAACAGAAAAATTTATAAATGCTTTTATAGATTCTGGAGCAACACAATGCTTTGCTAGTTCAAATATAAAACTTGATTGGAAAAAATTAAAGAAACCATTAAGAGTTAGAATAGCTGACAAATCAATACATAAAATTGACCAAAAAACAGAGATGACTGAAATTTTTATTCAAAATTATAGGTTCATTGTTCCATCTATATATATGTTAGATTCTGGAATGGATTTTATCATAGGAAATAACTTTTTAAAACTATATCATCCATTCATTCAAGAATTAACATATATAGTTTTAAAAGCTCCACACGATTCTTCAATAAATCAAAAATCAAAACGTATAAAAATACCAACTACTACTATAGATAAGATCTTAAAATTTAAAATATTTTCTATATTAGAAACATGTTATTTAAATTTATACTTTCAGATAAACATTCCAAAAAATAATCTTGAAATAAAGATAGAGGAACTTTTGGATGAAATTTGTGCTGAAAATCCTTTAGATATTAAAAATACAAATAACGAATTAGTAAGCATTAAATTAAAAGATCCTACAAAAGAGATAAATGTTCCAAATAAAATTCCTTATTCCGCAAGAGATAGAGAAGAGTTCTCTTTAGAATGTAGAGATCTTTTGGAAAAAGGAATTATAAGATTAAGTAAAAGTCCTCATGCGGCTCCAGCCTTTTATGTCGAAAACAATAATGAAATTAAAAGGGGAAAACGAAGAATGGTTATTAACTATAAGAAGATGAATGAAGCAACTATTGGTGATGCTCATAAACTTCCAAGAAAAGATTCTATTTTAGAAAAGATAAAAGGAGCAACTTGGTTTTCATCTCTTGATGCAAAATCAGGATATTGGCAACTTCGTTTAGACGAAGAAACAAAGAAATTAACTGCTTTTACTTGCCCAACAAAAGAATCAACAAGTGTGTTACTCTATGAATAGAATGTATTACCATTCGGATTAAAACAAGCTCCAGGTATTTATCAAAGATTTATGGAAGAAAATCTAAAAGAGTTAAATGAATTTGTTTTAGTGTACATTGATGATATACTAATTTTTACAAAACAGGATAAAGAAGATCATCTTCAAAAATTATTAATAGTTTTAGAAAGATGTAAAGAAAAAGGACTAGTTCTTAGAAAAAAGAAAGCAAGAATAGCAAAACAAGAAATAGAGTTTCTTGGATTAATTCTATCCACTCAAGGAAAGCTAAAACTTCAGCCAAATGTCCTAGAAAAGGTAAATTTATTTCCTAATAAAATAGAAGATAGAAAACAATTACAAAGATTTTTAGGATGTATAAATTATATTTCTGATCAAGGATTTTTAAAGAATATAACAGAATACACTAAAAGCTTATTTCCAAAAATAAGTACTAAAAAAGAATGGAAATGGGATGAAAAAGACAGTATGCAAATTCAAAGGATTAAAGAATTATGTGAAAAACTTCCAGAACTTTATATTCCAGAAGAAAATGACTACTTAATAGTAGAAACAGATGCTTCAGACATAACCTGGTCAGGATGTCTAAAAGCTAAGAAAGCTATAAAAAGGTTGGAACAAGAAAAAGAATCACTAGATTCTAAATATTCCCCAAAGGAATTACTTTGCAGGTATATTTCAGGGACTTTTACTCCAACAGAACGGAGATATACCACTCATGAAAAGAAAACTCTAGCAGCAATTAAATCTCTTAAGAAATGGAAAATTGATTTACTACCCAGAGAATTTACATTAAGAACAGATTCAAGTTATCTAACAGGTTTCATACGATATAATTTAAAAGTTGATTATAATCATGGACGATTGGTAAGATAGCAATTATTTTTGTTACAATATCCAATAAAAATTGAATATATTAAGGGTGACAAAAATGTTATTGCAGATACATTAACAAGAGAATGGAGTTCGTCTACAACGCATTAGATCAAGAAATTCAGAAATACGAACAAGAACTTGAAAAATGCAAGCATTGTCAGCAAATAAGGACACAAATCCAATCCCTCAAGAACGCCATCAAAGCAATGAAATCAACACAACAACCAAAACCATCAGAGTTCAGCCAGCTAAGCGTGGTGGGCAAATCAGGTGAAGAAAAAATTCCAGAAAATAAAACAATTGCTGAAATTATCAAAAAATCCACCCAAGATAAAAAATATTATGTAATTTATAATGGCCCCATGAAAGGAGTATATGATGCCTGGGAAAAAGCAGCACCATTTACACATCAATCAAGGATAATTCATAAAAGAGGGTTTCTAACACTGGAAGAAGCAAAGGAATCTTTCAGGGAATATGAAGCTCTTCATCCAGAGCAAACCCTAAAAAGAGCAGATAAAGCTCCAATTCAAACCCAGAGAACAGGAATAATAAGAAACATTCCTACAAGGGCTGAAATCAAGGAAAAGAAAAGGGTCTGTAGATCAAATCTCAGAGAAACCCTTAACATAGTCCTAAATTGGACTGAAGAAAAAAGGGCAATCTTGGGATATTATCCTATTGCCAAAGAACAGCTAACAAAGCTGGTTATATTTCCAGATGCTTCCCCATCTGACACCTATCAGTTTTTCCAGTATGGATTAATTGATACAATTTTAATTTTTAATGATTTGAAAATTATTAGTGAGTTTCCTGTAGGATTTATTGATGCAGTAAAGAGATTTAAAAATATGATTGACAACGTAAATCCAAGGGATATATCCCTAAAATTTACGAATAGTCAACCTATTTTTAATGAAGAAGAAGAATGCTTGGTTCCAGCACATCAAGTAATCTTCATGTCCGTCTTCCCAGGAAATTTTCAACCAATTGATCAAGTTCAAGATTTAACAATCTACAGTCATGAAGGAAGACTAGCCAGCACACTAGCAAGGGTCTTCGAAAGAACTCAAAAGATAACAAGGGAATCTCACACAAGAATCAATTATAAAAGCAGAAATACTTTGCTTGTGTCCAGTAAAAGGAATGAAATTGAAGAAAGAGAGATGAGACTCTTAGTGGAATTTGAATCAGCATTCTACAACTTATCTGGACTCTTAGAAAAGCTCCCCGAAGGGATAAAGAGGAATTTCTGCTATTTGATAAAAGACAGAGAAGACCACAAGTGCCAGCTATGTGTCTCAGAGTTATCTGAAGAAAGTAATAATGAAACGGAATCAACCCACATGATAAAGGAAGGAGACAACGCATCTGAAGGCCACATAATAAAAGAGGAGGACAGCACATCTGAAGCATCTCTCAACATTATTGCATAATGATGTAAGCGCTTAGGTCATAGAGCACCAACAATGTAGCTGGTGCAAGATAATAAACAATGACGTAAGCAATGACGTCATAAGAAGGGTAAGGATGGGAATTGTCCATCATACCCAACCATTATAAATAGGTTGCTTAGGCAATTGTAGAAATCATCAAACCATAGAAAGCAGGAGGCTAAGAGTACTCATATGCTAGGAGAGCAAGGAGGAAGCTGCCGAGGCGATTCTATAGTTTGAAGAAGAATTCCCTTAGGAAAAACCAATTCTAAACTTGTAACACCCAAATATTCAAATCCTTATGCTCGAGTCATAAGTCAATGATATTACGGTGGTACGACTCTCAGGTGGATTTTTAATATATAAATATAGGTAATTTCGAAAGGAGTATTAATCGAGAAGCCTGAAAAGAGTAGAAATAAAATCGCGAAGACGTATCACTCACGTTTCAACAACGAAAAGATAGAACGTGAAGCCGAAAGCGATATACAGACAAGGCATAAAGGAGATTAAGAGATAGATAACAGATAGATATATATAACATAAGTAATAGCCACTAGTCGCGACCCGCGAAGTTTAGGCCGGCTAGGGTACAGTATGAAAGTAGTTGACAGCAGTACATCCTAATCTCTCCCAAGGGAAACATAAGAGCCTCTATAGGCAAGTTCCAAAAGAGTTCAACACATAATATAATCCTTTCAAAACAAAGGTGGAGAGATTCTAAGCAAAATACAAGTAGAGCAAATAAATATCTTCGCTGTCTTTCAGACGAACCGCAGCTCACTTCTGAGCACCTGAACCTGTATCTGAAAAACAAGAGATATATACGGAATGAGAACCCCGGGCCCATGGGTTCCCAGTACGGTAAAAGTGCCAAATAAATACAATGCACTGCAATAAAAACTCACTAAGCATCCTAAACTCCTTTTCACCAAGTATCCAGCCTAGATTCTCACTAATCCATAAATAGGCATCTGTTGTAAGGGGATACTAAATCTAGTTCATGTTACACATGTTTCCCAATTCGCTGATTCTTTCACGAATCAGACTCAGAATTATAAGCAAAACCATTACCAGTTGTTCTGCCTCAGCAACTTTATATCAATACATCATACCCTCGCCTGGAGCTAGTGAAATCACATCACTGCGTCTACCCAGGGGGCTCAAATGATCTCATTCAAAAATCATCATCATTATGCAATCGCATTATCAATTCATCTCATCAAGAACAGCCCCCAACATCCACCAACACCATCATGAGGGATCTCTCAGTTGTACAAACACAAGCAATACAGACAAGTAATACATAAATAAGGTACAAGTAGAACAAGTAGCATGTAATCAGGTAACATAGCATATATGATATAGAAATCCAAAACAAATAGGCAAACCCAAACAATTCAAACATATGCAAATGATGTATGCCTGCCCTATGGCTGATGATATCATTTGTCGGTTATATAGCCAACTCGACACGTCCTGGTAGCTAACCATGGACAGAAACACCCCTTGCGGAGCAAGTAGGTTTGAGCTACAACCCCCTTGCTACTACCCGCTCAGCCCAGAGCCAGTGGAACAACCACTACTGCGGCTACTACCCAGGCGGGTGTTTAACAGCTCAACCTGGAGCGAGTGGATTCACCACTACTACCGCTACTACCCAGGCGTCACAACATCTGACCTGGAGCAAGTGGGACAAACCACAACCCTTGCTACTACCCAGGTATCTCAAAGGCATTGACCCGGAGCAAGCGGGACGAACCACAACCCTTGCTACTGCCCAGGTATCTTAAGCATATATTCATTCAATCTCAATTCAAATTATCAATCCTCATTGTTATCAAATCTCAAACATTAACCTGGAGCAAGTGGGACGAACCCCAACCCTTACTACTACCCAGGTATCAGAGTTACATTCATTCAAAACTCCATAATTAACTCATTTATCATAAACATCCCTTTCCGTCTCATACCCGGAGCAAGTGGACAACGCCACTGCCTACTACCCGGTGTTACACATCACACTTCAACATTTTCCATTATTATCCATTCAACACATTCATTCATTAATCATATATGCATTTATACTCATCCATAATCAATAATGGCTTTGCCGTGACCCGGCAATAACTCAGCCATCCGGCTCATGGTTCAATCAAGAACCAGCCATTTATCAATAGATATAGCCCTTCGGCTCATGGCATACACGGTACTCCTACCGTCATCCTCCATATCTCATATAATCATCGTTGATCACCATTGATCATAACTTTTCCCCTTGCTTCACTCGCAAGTTACCACATCCCCTAGTTCCTTTCTCATTACTAAGCATATCATAATGATTTAATACATAAGGGGTGAGATCGGAGGCTTAAAAGTATGAGATTTGGCTTTTAAAACTCAAGTATCAACTTTGGCATGAAAATAGGGCCACGCGTACGCGTACTCCACGCGCACGCGTACTCCACGCGCACGCGTACTCCACGCGCACGCGTGGATGCCCACAAAGCTCATCGACGCGTATACGTCATACACGCGGACGCGCAGATTGAAACACAGCCAGACGACGCGTAAGCGTCAGCCACGCGTACGCGTGGGTGCATTTGCGCCCCAGGCACAAAACTGGCACAACTCTGGCACAACTCTCGGGAAAATGGCTGGGCATTGGGTGCAGCGCATCGACGCGCACGCGCACACCACGCGCTCGCGTGGATGGTGCCTTCTCGAAGAACGACGCGTACGCGCCAAGTGCGCCTACGCGTGGAGGGTCATTCTGCTAAAAGAATTTCTAAGTTAAAAGCTGCAGAATTCACAGATTCAACCCCCAATCTTCCGACGGACATAACTTCCTCATTTTAAATCGTTTTTCACCCGTTCTTCGAACGGCATGGACATCCCGGATCCAATTTCATTTCTAAAAAGATTTGGCACAAAACAAAGATCCGTAGTCCAAGTTATGTCCCGTCAAAGTATGCCCAAAAACCATGTTTTCATATAAAACCACAAAGTGCCATTTTCAAAACAAGCCATTTTCAACTCTTTTCAAAATCAACCAAAACATGCCAATTTCAACCCTTTTTGAAACCAATCAAAATATACCAAAATCAACATCAAGCCTCCTCAACTCATACATTAACACTTTACCACGAATCACAAAACCATCATATAACCATCTTTACCTATTTCAAGCAAATGACTAAATTACAAACATATCAACATGTCATACATCCTTCCTCATCTCAATTTCCAACAATACTATTTCCAATCAACCATCATTATACATAATCAATATCATAATCACTATCACGTGGTTTCACCCACAAATCAACCTTAATCATTCCTCAAGCATATATCACAATATATACCTCTCATGCATCATCATACCATCAAGACATCAATAATCATAATCACATATATGACCACATAATATTTCTCAACCCAAAACCAAACATACTTCATCTACATAATTTCACCCTTCAACTCCTCAAACCTTATTATTCAACAATCAACCCAATCATTCGCATATTCATTATATGAAATTCATCCAATCACTTGTGTCATCATACAATGCACACATCAACTTACCTCCCTTACCTCTTTCCGGCCTCCGGCCCAAAATTTACGGCCTCCGGCCCAATTTCACAATTTAAATGCATAAACCACAAATTAATACTCATTACCCAATACATCAAATTTTCAATACACCAAGCATACAAGGCCACACAATTCTCAACCCAATCATCAATTCACATTACATACCAACTATGCATATTAGCATCAACCATTTACACAATCCAAACTTAATCCTAGGGGCATCTAGCCTAGGAATTCTCATCACACCACACGGTACTTAAATGAAACTTAAACCGTACCTCTTGTAGCAAAATCAATTGAGCCTCTTCTATGGAAGTCTCCACCAACCCTTAGCTCCAAGCCTCACCAAAGCTCCACAAGCAATACCAACCTCCCAATTGTGCATCAAAATCACCAAATACACTAACATAACCAATATCACATACATACATCAACCTAGGGCTCATAAAGATGATAAATCACAAGGGTTTGAGCACTTTTTACCTCAGCCCATATGAAGTAGGAATAGAACCCACTTAGAATCCATGTTGGAGTATCCCTAAACACCCAAAATCACAAGATTTTAACACTAACTTCCCAAAAACGTGTAACAGTGGGGAATTTCGAAAACTTGGCAGAGATGAATGGAATACTCACCACAAAACTTAGATAGAATTATAGAGGATGAGAAGAGCGACGCGTGGCCGCAAACGGCTCGTCAATCGGAGCTCCGTAGCTCAAGTTATGGTGGTTTGAAGATCAAAGAGAGTTAGGTTTTCTCTCTTCTCTTCTCTCTTCTCAATTCAGCGCCCCACACACCTTCTTTAGGGCAAAATGAGCTGAAATGTTCATAACTAATGTTTATATATGTTGGGTCTTGGGCCCACTTAGGCCCAGTTCACTTATTTTTGTCCGTTGGCCCAATTTTGGACCAAAACCTTTAAGATTAGCGCTTTAAATCGCACTTCAAATATTTCTACCTCCCCTAATTATAATTCCTCATTTCTTAATCTTATTTACTCATAATCAATTTTCTCAGCTGCAGTACCAGACAGGTCTCAGCCAGTACTACCGGTCAAAATTCCACTATGCGCTTTTACGCAGAAAACTATGTCTTCCGACTCGGAAAAACTCACTGAATCCAAATATCATATTTAAATAATCAAATTCCAATCGCCAAATCTTCCAACCATATTCGCTCCTACTTAACTCATTATTTAATTAATTTTGGTTAGACCGGGTATTACATTCTACCCCCTTAACAGAAATTTTCGCCCTCGAAAATTCCATCCATCCCTACGAGTACGCGAGCATAGTCTACCTTTATATCAGACACATAACAGTTCCAAGGTCCTTTTACTCTGCGCGCTTCCGTTGCCGCGCTCTGATTTCTCTATTCCTGAGTGTCTCGGTCGTTCGTTCAACGCCGACCAACAGTCTCGTTCCTTACTTTTACCGTCTCATCAACCCACACCCTATTAAATCTCATCAATAATATTGCTATCATCGTTAATCATAGCCATCATCCCACATCACTATAATCAATCAAAGCTTTCTTCGCTTTTAGAATTCAATGAGTTTGGACTAACAAGCTGACAAACTCTTATGAATCCGCTTTGCTTTACTAATCTATAAAAGCTTTTGAGACACATCTCTTTTGTTGAAGTTACTCAGATCAAAAATCATTTTCAAAAATATAACCAACACTCCTTCAAATTCTTGGGAGAATTTTCAACAGCACCTCCCTAAAAATTGGAGTTTACCACCCGTCACGGGTTCCCTCAAACCAATCTCAGTACTGCATCAACATTTCAATTTAATGGTTTTCACAATCTTCTTTCAAAACCAATCATTACAAATCCCAAACTAAATCCAAGGTCACTATGACCAAACATCATAGCACTCATCTCTCGAACACAACAACTTGCACTCAATCATCATCTAAATCCGACTATGCATCAATGGTAATTTCCTCATCCATTTCGGAACCATTAAGGCTCACTGTCGCAATTAATTCCAATTATCGAGAATCAGTATCTGTATAAGCTCACTAAACTTTTAAGTACTCAAAGCATAAATCATTTTTAATCATATCCCACTTTTCCTTATTATTACCATACTATGCTAACGCTTTTAGCAAGCTTCCGCTATGCCACTTTGATTTCTCGTCAAGTATTAGCTTCATCACTTATTTCCTCAAGTACCCAACCACAACATAGTATGACTGGCATTTCAAATCAACGTTTCCAAATCCATCATTTAGGACAATTCCTTATCTATTTAAATCAAAGGAACTAAAAGTCACGGGTTCAATCCGTTTTACCAAAAATCTAGAAATCAACCAACTACATAACAAACACAACATATCATTCTCAACAAAAAATCATTTACATCACGGGCATTTATCCATTTGTATTAAGGCAATTCCTTACTCGGACCATCCGGTTTGCTTCTCAGTCTAACATTAAGCTCGACATTCCCAGTTTTACTGTACAGGCGGTATTATAAAATCACACACTGCCATTTAAGCCTGATTATTGCAATTACCTCAATCTTACTGCCGCAATCGGCCCGCATCCTGACTCTCTCCTTGTTGGCAATTTCTTGATACATGCCCTGGTAACCCGCACTTGTAACATACGCCTAACCCCAATCGGCATGGCCTATCTGGGTGATGACTTCCACATCTTTGACAGCTCGAAACATCAGAAGAAGTCGATGTCCGCTTTTCCTTACCATTTCTTTGGGACTCCTCACTCGTCGCAAAGTTATTCCGCCCTTGGAGAAAGTGTTGCATGTATCCTCTTTCCTTAAACTCTCGACCCCTTGGTGCAAATCTTTGGTTGTGCTCTCTATGACTTCCTTTCTCTGCAACCATCCTCTTCACACACTCTTCAACAATTCTGTTCTTATTCACCAACTCTGAAAAAGTTCGGATCTCCATTGGTCCCACTGAACTCAAGATGTCACTCCGGAGCCCTCCTTCATACTTAATGCATTTCCATTCCTCGAAGTCTCCCGGAGCTCCCTGACACATGCGAGAAAACCTGAATAGCTCCTCAAATTTGTCTGTATACTCAGATACGGACATAACACCTTGCTTCAACCGTAGTAACCCCAATTCCTTGGATGTCCTGGCGGAATTTAGAAAGTACTTCTTATAGAATTCCACCTGGAAGGCATCCCAAGTGATAGGATCATTCCCCTGTTGTAGGAGACGTTGAACCCCTTGCCACCAATGCGATGCTTCCTCCGTGAATAGATAGGTAGCAAATTCAACACACTGCTCTTCAGGCACCAACTGCGCTTGTAGTGCTCGCTCCATGGCCTGAAACCAAGTATCAGCTTCAGTTGGATTGGTGGTTCCCTTGAACTTAGGTGGATTAACCTTTAAGAAAGTTGCCAGTGTCATCGGGCCCTGAGCTTCCCTTCTGCCATTGCCATTATTGTTTATCTGTTGCCCAAGAGCCTCCACAGTGGCTTGCATAACAGCAGCCATATTCTCCAATGCCGCCATAAGGTTTACCGGGTTATTCGAGTTAATTTCCGGTTCCTGTGTACTAGCACGATCTCTCTCACGTCTCTGACCGGGTCCACGAGGCGCCATCTGGTTCTTGTACACACCAAACAATCGATATCAAGTTGATCAGTCTCAATATCGGAAGTATAGTGCTTCAAAGTACCAAAGGTACACTCATGGACTTCATGCTAGATGTATCGGGTAGATACCCTAACTAGCACAGGCACAGACTCAGAGTATGCATTGAAGCATAAGCAGTTCCATCCCTCAGGCTCACGAGGACGAACTGCTCTGATACCATAATGTAACACCCTAATATTCAAATCCTTATGCTCGAGTCATAAGTCAATGATATTACGGTGGTACGACTCTCAGGTGAATTTTTAATATATAAATATAGGTAATTTCGAAAGGAGTATTAATCGAGAAGCCTGAAAAGAGTAGAAATAAAATCGCGAAGACGTATCACTCACGTTTCAACAACGAAAAGATAGAACGTGAAGCCGAAAGCGATATACAGACAAGGCATAAAGGAGATTAAGAGATAGATAACAGATAGATATATATAACATAAGTAATAGCCACTAGTCGCGACCCGCGAAGTTTAGGCCGGCTTGGGTACAGTATGAAAGTAGTTGACAGCAGTACATCCTAATCTCTCCCAAGGGAAACATAAGAGCCTCTATAGGCAAGTTCCAAAAGAGTTCAACACATAATATAATCCTTTCAAAACAAAGGTGGAGAGATTCTAAGCAAAATACAAGTAGAGCAAATAAATATCTTCGCCGTCTTTCAGACGAACCGTAGCTCACTTCTGAGCACCTGAACCTGTATCTGAAAAACAAGAGATATATACGGAATGAGAACCCCGGGCCCATGGGTTCCCAGTACGGTAAAAGTGCCAAATAAATACAATGCACTGCAATAAAAACTCACTAAGCATCCTAAACTCCTTTTCACCAAGTATCCAGCCTAGATTCTCACTAATCCATAAATAGGCATCTGTTGTAAGGGGATACTAAATCTAGTTCATGTTACACATGTTTCCCAATTCGCTGATTCTTTCACGAATCAGACTCAGAATTATAAGCAAAACCATTACCAGTTGTTCTGCCTCAGCAACTTTATATCAATACATCATACCCTCGCCTGGAGCTAGTGAAATCACATCACTGCGTCTACCCAGGGGGCTCAAATGATCTCATTCAAAAATCATCATCATTATGCAATCGCATTATCAATTCATCTCATCAAGAACAGCCCCCAACATCCACCAACACCATCATGAGGGATCTCTCAGTTGTACAAACACAAGCAATACTGATGAGCGGATAATTTGTATGCTTTTTGGGATTGTTTTTAGTATGTTTTTAGTATCTTTTAGTTAGTTTTTAGTATATTTCTATTAGTTTTTAGTTAAAATTCACTTTTCTGGACTTTACTATGAGTTTGAGTGTTTTTCTGTGATTTCAGGTATTTTCTGGCTGAAATTGAGGGACCTGAGCAAAAATCTGATTCAGAGACTCAAAAGGACTGCAGATGCTGTTGGATTCTGACCTCCCTGCACTCGAAGTGGATTTTCTGGAGCTACAGAAGCCCAATTGGAGCGCTCTCAACGGCGTTGGAAAGTAGACATCCTGGGCTTTCCAGCAATATATAATAGTCCATACTTTGCCCAAGATTTTATGGCCCAAACCGGCGTTCAAAGTCACCTCAAGAAATTCCAGCGTTAAACGCCGGAACTGGCACCTAATTGGGAGTTAAACGCCCAAACTGGCACTAAAGCTGGCGTTTAACTCCAAGGAGAGTCTCTACACGAAAAAGCTTCATTGCTCAGCCCAAGCACACACCAAGTGGGCCCGGAAGTGGATTTTTATGTCATTTACTCATCTATGTACTAGTTTTCTATAAGTAGGACCTTTTACTATTGTATTAGGAGACTTTTTGGGGTAGCTATCTTTGTTTTATGCTATCTTAGATCATTGGGAGGCTGGCCATTCGGCCATGCCTAGACCTTGTTCTTATGTATTTTCAACGGTGGAGTTTCTACACACCATAGATTAAGGTGTGGAGCTCTGCTGTACCTCGAGTATTAATGCAATTACTATTGTTCTTCCATTCAATTCCGCTTGTTCTTTATCCAAGATATCACTTGTTCTTTGGTGCGCGAAATTGTGAACTATACTTTTTCACAACTCTCATAATCCCTGGTAATGGCTCCAAAAACTTGGTGCGCTCAATACCATGGCATTACACAACTTCGCACAACTAACCAGCAAGTGCACTGGGTCGTCCAAGTAATAAACCTTACGTGAGTAAGGGTCGATCCCACGGAGATTGTTAGTATTGAAGCAAGCTATGGTCATCTTGTAAAATCTTAGTCAGGCAGACTCAGATATATATGGTGATGAACGAAAATAACATAAATGATAAAGATAGTGATACTTATGTAACTCATTGGTAGGAACTTCAGATAAGCGCATGAAGATGCCTTCCCTTCCGTCTCTCTGCTTTCCTACTGTCTTCATCCAACCCTTCTTACTCCTTTCCATGGCAAGCTCGTATAGGGTCTCACTGTTGTCAGCAGCTACCTCCCATCCTCGCAGTGAAAGCTAATGCTCAATACTCTGTCACAGTACGGCCAATCACCGGTTCGGTTCCCTCCCCTACCGGAATAGAATAACTCTTTTGCGTCTGTCACTAACGCCCAGTAGGTTACAGGTTTGAAGCACGTCACAGTCATTCAGTCATTGAATCCTACTCAGAATACCACAGACAAGGTTAGACCTTCCGGATTCTCTTGAATGCTGCCATCAGTTCTTGCCTATACCACGAAGACTCTGATCTCACGGAATGGCTGGCTCGTTTGTCAGGCGAGCACTCGGTTGTCAGGCGATCAACCATGCATCGTGCAATCAGGAATCCAAGAGATATTCACCAAGCCTCAGATGCTTGTAGAACAAGAATGGTTGTCAGTCACCTTGTTCATGGGTGAGAATGGTGATGGGTGTCAATCATCACCTTCATCATGTTGAAGAACAAGTGATATCTTGGACAAAGAACAAGCGGAATTGAATGGAAGAACAATAGTAATTGCATTAATACTCGAGGTACAGCAGAGCTCCACACCTTAATCTATGGTGTGTAGAAACTCCACCGTTGAAAATACATAAGAACAAGGTCTAGGCATGGCCGAATGGCCAGCCTCCCAATGATCTAAGATAGCATAAAACAAAGATAGCTACCCCAAAAAGTCTCCTAATACAATAGTAAAAGGTCCTACTTATAGAAAACTAGTACATAGATGAGTAAATGACATAAAAATCCACTTCCGGGCCCACTTGGTGTGTGCTTGGGCTGAGCAATGAAGCTTTTTCGTGTAGAGACTCTCCTTGGAGTTAAACGCCAGCTTTAGTGCCAGTTTGGGCGTTTAACTCCCAATTAGGTGCCAGTTCCGGCGTTTAACGCTGGAATTTCTTGAGGTGACTTTGAACGCCGGTTTGGGCCATAAAATCTTGGGCAAAGTATGGACTATTATATATTGCTGGAAAGCCCAGGATGTCTACTTTCCAACGCCGTTGAGAGCGCTCCAATTGGGCTTCTGTAGCTCCAGAAAATCCACTTCGAGTGCAGGGAGGTCAGAATCCAACAGCATCTGCAGTCCTTTTGAGTCTCTGAATCAGATTTTTGCTCAGGTCCCTCAATTTCAGCCAGAAAATACCTGAAATCACAGAAAAACACTCAAACTCATAGTAAAGTCCAGAAAAGTGAATTTTAACTAAAAACTAATAAAAATATACTAAAAACTAACTATATCATATCAAAAACATACTAAAAACAATGCCAAAAAGTATACAAATTATCCGCTCATCACAACACCAAACTTAAATTGTTGCTTGTCCTCAAGCAACTGAAAATCAAATAAGATAAAAAGAAGAGAATATGCAATGAATTCCAAAAACATCTGTGAAGATCAGTATTAATTAGATGAGCGGGGCTTTTACTTTTTGCCTCTGAATAGTTTTGGCATCTCACTCTATCCCTTGTAATTCAGAATGATTGGCTTCTTTAGGAACTCAGAATCCAGATAGTGTTAATGATTCTCCTAGTAAAGTATGATGATTCTTGAACATAGCTATTTATTGAGTCTTGGCTGTGGCCCAAAGCACTCTGTCTTCCAGTATTACCACCGGATACATACATGCCACAGACACATAATTGGGTGAACCTTTTTAGATTGTGACTCAGCTTTGCTAAAGTCCCCAATTAGAGGTGTCCAGGGTTCTTAAGCACACTCTTATTTGCCTTGGATCACAACTTTATTCTTTCTTTTTCTTTCTTTTTCTCTTTCCTTTTTTTCGGTTTTTTTTTTTTTTTTTTTTTTTTTTTTGCAATGCTTTTTCTTGCTTCAAGAATCATTTTATTGATTTTTCAGATCCTCAGTAACATGTCTCCTTTTTCATCATTCTTTCAAGAGCCAACATTCATGAACCACAAATTCAAAAGACATATGCACTGTTTAAGCATACATTCAGAGAACAAAAATATTGCCACCACATCAAAATAATTAAACTATTATAAATTCAAAATTCATGCAATTCTTTCTTTTATCAATTAGGCACGTTTTTATTGAAGAAAGGTGATGGATTCATAGGACATTCATAACTTTAAGGCATAGACACTAAGACACTAATGATCACAAGACACAAACATGGATAAACATAAAGCATAATTTTCGAAAAACAGAAGAACAATAACAAGGAAATCAAAGAACGGGTCCACCTTAGTGATGGCGGCTCTTTCTTGCTCTTGAAGATCCTATGGAGTGCTTGAGCTCCTCAATGTCTCTTCCTTGTCTTTGTTGCTCCTCCCTCATGATTCTTTGATCTTCTCTAATTTCATGAAGGATGATGGAGTGTTCTTGATGCTCCACCCTCAGTTGTCCCATGTTGGAACTTAGTTCTCCTAGGGAGGTGTTTAGTTGCTCCAATAGTTTTGTGGAGGAAAATTCATCCCTTGAGGAATCTCAGGGATCTCATGATGAGTGAGATCTCTTGTGTACTCCATCCTTTTCTTGGTGATGGGCTTGTCCTCATCAATGGGAATGTCTCCCTCTATGTCAACTCCAACTGAATAACAGAGGTGACAAATGAGATGGGGAAAGGCTAACCTTGCCAAGGTGGAGGTCTTGTCCGCCACCTTATAGAGTTCTTGGGCTATAACCTCATGAACCTCTATTTCTTCTCCAATCATGATACTATGGATCATGATGGCCCGGTCTATGGTAACTTCGGACCGGTTGCTAGTGGGGATGATTGAGCGTTGTATGAACTCTAACCATCCTCTAGCCACGGGCTTGAGGTCATGCCTTCTCAATTGGACCGGCTTTCCTCTTGAATCTTGCTTCCATTGTGCGCCCTCTTCACATATGACTGTGAGGACTTGGTCCAACCTTTGATCAAAGTTGACCCTTCTAGTGTAAGGATGCTTATCTCCTTGCATCATAGGCAAGTTGAACGCCACCCTCACACTCTCCGGACTAAAATCCAAGTATTTCCCCGAACCATAGTGAGATAATTCTTTGGATTCGGGTTCACACTTTGGTCATGGTTCTTTGTGATCCATGCATTGGCATAGAACTCTTGAACCATCAAGATTCCGACTTGTTGAATGGGGTTGGTAAGAACTTCCCAACCTCTTCTTCGGATCTCATGGCGGATCTCCGGATATTCACCCTTTTTGAGTGAAAAGGGGACTTCGGGATCACCTTCTTCAAGGCCACAACTTCATAGAAGTGGTCTTGATGCACCCTTGAGAGGAATCTATCCATCTCCCATGACTCGGGGGTGGAAGCTTTTGCCTTCCCTTTCCTCTTTTTAGAGGTTTCTCCGGCCTTGGATGCCATAATGGTTATGAAAAAGCAACGCTTTTACCACACCAAACTTAAAATGTTTGCTCGTCCTCGAGCAAAAGAAGAAAGAAGAGAGTAGAAGAAGAAGAAATGAGGAAGAAGGGAGATGGTAGTGTGTTCGGCCAAGAAGGGTAAGAAAAGGGGGTTTAGGTTGTGTGAAAATGAAGAGTTGAAGAAGGGTATTTATAGGAGAGAGGGGGTAAAGGTTCGGCCATTATGGGTGGGTTTGGGAGGGAAAGTGGTTTGAATTTGAAGGGTGAGGTTGGTGGGGTTTTATGAAGGATGGATGTGAGTGGTGAAGAGAAAGATGGGATTTGATAGGTGAAGGGTTTTTGGGGAAGAGGTGTTGAGGTGATTGGTGAATGGGGGAAGAAGAGAGAGTGATGGTAGGGTCCTGTGGGGTCCACAGATCCTGTAGTGTCAAGGAAAAGTCATCCCTGCACCAAATGTGGCTCAAAATCACGTTTTGAGCCATTTCTGGCGTTAAACGCCGGGCTGGTGCCCATTCCTGGCGTTTAACGCCAGGTTCTTGCCCTTTACTGGCGTTTAACGCCAGTCTGGTGCCCCTTTCTGGCGTTAAACGCCCAGAAGGGTGCCAGACTGGGCGTTAAACGCCCAACAGCTAGCATTACTGGCGTTTGAACGCCAGTTTCTTCTCCTCCAGGGTGTGCTGTTTTTCTTCCTGTTTTTCATTCTGTTTTTGCTTTTTTCATTGTTTTTGTGACTTCTTATGATCATCAACCTACAAAAAAAAAGATAAAATAACAAAAGAAAATAATTAATTATAAAACATTGGGTTGCCTCCTAACAAGCGCTTCTTTAATGTCATTAGCTTGACAGAGGACTCTCATGGAGCCTCAGAAACACTCAGAACCGTGTTGGAACCTCCCAACACCAAACTTAGAGTTTGAATGTGGGGGTTCAACACCAAACTTAGAGTTTGGTTGTGGCCTCCCAACACCAAACTTAGAGTTTGACTGTGGGGGCTCTGCTTGGCTCTGTTTTGAGAGAAGCTCTTCATGCTTCCTCTCCATGATGACAGAGGGATATCCTTGGGCCTTAAACACCAAGGATTTTTCATTCACTTGAATGATTAACTCTCCTCTGTCAACATCAATCACAGCCTTTGCTGTGGCTAGGAAGGGTCTGCCAAGGATGATGGATTCATCCATGCACTTCCCAGTCTCTAGGACTATGAAGTCAGTAGGGATGTAATGGTCTTCAATCTTCACCAAAACATTCTCTACAAGTCCATAAGCTTGTTTTCTTGAGTTGTCTGCCATCTCTAATGAGATTCTTGCAGCTTGCACCTCAAAGATCCCTAATTTCTCCATTACAGAGAGGGGCATGAGGTTTATACTTGACCCTAAGTCACACAAGGCCTTCTTGAAGGTCATGGTGCCTATGGTACAAGGTATAGAAAACTTCCCAGGATCCTGCCTCTTTTGAGGCAGTTTCTGCCTAGACAAGTCATCCAGTTCTTTGGTGAGCAAGGGAGGTTCATCCTCCTAAGTCTCATTTCCAAATAACTTGTCATTTAGTTTCATGATTACTCCAAGGTATTTAGCAACTTGCTCTTCAGTAACATACTCATCCTCTTCAGAGGAAGAATACTCATCAGAGCTCATGAATGGCAGAAGTAAGTCCAATGGAATCTCTATGGTCTCATTTTGAGCCTCAGATTCCCAAGGTTCCTCATTGAGGAACTCAGAGGAGAGTGGTGCACGCCCACTGGGGTCTCTCTCAGTGGCGTCTTCTTCCTCTCTTTCCTCTCCATATTCGGCCATGTTGATGGCCTTGCACTCTCCTTTTGGATTTTCTTCTGTATTACTTGGGAGAGTACTAGGAGGGAGTTCAGTAACTTTCTTGCTCAGCTGACCCACTTGTCCTTCCAAATTTCTGATGGAGGACCTTGTTTCACTCATGAAACTTTGAGTGGTCTTTATTAGATCAGAGACCATTGTTGCTAAGTCAGAAGTATTCTGCTTAGAACTCTCTGTCTGTTGCTGAGAAGATGATGGAAAAGGCTTGCCATTGCTAAACCTGTTTCTTCCACCATTATTGTTATTGAAACCTTGTTGAGGTCTCTCTTGATTCTTCCATGAGAGATTTGGGTGATTTCTCCATGAAGAATTGTAGGTATTTCCATAGGGTTCTCCTAGGTAATTCACCTCTTCTATGGAAGGGTTCTCAGGATCATAAGCTTCTTCCTCAGATGAAGCTTCCTTAGTACTGCCAGGTGCATTTTGCATTCCAGACAGACTTTGAGAAATCAAATTGACTTGTTGAGTCAATATCTTGTTCCGAGCCAGTATGGCATTCAGAGTGTCAATCTCAAGAACTCCTTTCTTCTGACTAGTCCCATTGTTCACAGGATTCCTTTCAGAAGTGTACATGAATTGGTTATTTGCAACCATTTCAATCAATTCTTGAGCTTCTGCAGGCGTCTTCTTCAGATGAAGAGATCCTCCAGCAGAGCTATCCAAGGACATCTTAGATAGTTCAGAGAGACCATCATAGAAAATTCCTATGATGCTCCATTCAGAAAGCATGTCTGAGGGATATCTTCTGATTAATTGTTTGTATCTTTTCCAAGCTTCATAGAGGGATTCTCCATCCTTCTGTCTGAAGGTTTGGACTTCCACTCTAAGCTTACTCCATCTTTGTGGTGGAAAGAACTTTGCCAAGAAGGCATTGACTAGCTTTTCCCAAGAGTCCAGGCTTTCTTTAGGTTGAGAATCCAACCATATTCTAGCTCTGTCTCTTACAGCAAAAGGGAATAGCATTAGTCTGTAGACCTCAGGGTTAACCCCATTAGTCTTGACTGTGTCACAGATTTGCAAGAATTCAGCTAAAAACTGATGAGGATCTTCCATTGGAAGTCCATGGAACTTGCAATTCTGTTGCATTAGAGAAACTAATTGAGGCTTAAGCTCAAAGTTGTTTGCTCCAATGGCAGGGATAGAGATGCTTCTCCCATAGAAATCAGGAGTAGGTGCAGTAAAGTCACCCAGCACCTTCCTTGCATTGTTGGCATTGTTGTTGTTTTCGGCTGCCATGGGTTCTTCTTCTTTGAAGAATTCGGTCAGGTCCTCTAAAGAGAGTTGTGCTTTGGCTTCTCTTAGCTTTCTCTTCAAGGTCCTTTCGGGTTCAGGATCAGCTTCAACAAGAATGCCTTTGTCTCTGCTCCTGCTCATATGAAAGAGAAGAGAAAAGAAAATGTGGAATCCTCTATGTCACAGTATAGAGATTCCTTGAATTGTCAGAGGAAAAGAGAAATAGAAAGAAGAAGGAGAAGAAGAATTCGAACTCTAAGTAGATAAGGTTCGAATTGTGCATTTAGAAGGAGTGGTACTCCATAAATAGAAGGATGTGAGAAGGAGGGAAGAGGATTTTCGAAAATTCAATTAAAAGATTTTGAAAACATTTTGAAAATTTGATTGATAATTTTCGAAAATTGAAAGTGAAAAAGAAATCAAGTAATTTTTGAAAAAGATTTTGAAATTAGAAGTCAAAAAGATTTGATTGAAAACTATTTTGAAAAAGATGAGGTTAAAAAGATTTGATTGAAAAGTTATGGTTTTAAAAAGATGTGATTGAGAAGATATGATTTGAAAACAATTTTAAAAGATATGTTTTGAAAATTATTTTAAAAGATTTGATTTGGAAAATTAGTGACTTGCCTAACAAGAAAAGATATGATTCAAACATAAAACCTTTCTCAACAGAAAAGGCAAAAAATGTTCAATCAAATCATTAATTGTTAGTAAGTATCTTTGAAAGGAAAGAAATTAATTTTGAAAACATTTGATTGAAAAGAGATTTGAAAAAGATTTGATTTTGGAAAACTTGAAAAAATTGATTTGAAAACAAAATCTTCCCCCTAGCACCATCCTGGCGTTAAACGCCCAGAATGGTATACATTCTGGCGTTTAACGCCCAAATGCTACCTTTTTGGGCGTTAAACGCCCAACCAGGTGCCCTGGCTGGCGTTTAAACGCCAGTCTGCCTTCTTCACTGGGCATTTTTGAATGCTCAGCTTTTCTGTATAATTCCTCTGCAGTGTGTTCTGAATCTTCAATCCCTTGTATCATTGACTTGAAAAGACACAAATTAAAAATTTTTTTTGGATTTTTAATAATTAAAATGCAACAAGAATCAAATAACAATGCATGCAAGACACCAAACTTAGCAGTTTGTATACTACTGACACTAATGAACTGAAAATGCATATGAGACACACAAAATACTCAAGTCAATAGAATTCAAAGATCAGAGCAAGAAATCATCAAGAATTACTTGAAGATCCTTAAGACACATGAATGAATTCATGCAATTGACACCAAACTTAAGATGAGACACTAGACTCAAGCAAGAAACATAAAATCTTTTTGGTTTTTTATGATTTTGTAAATTTTTTTGTGTTTTTCGAAAATTAAGTGGAAAAAGGTATCAAAATTCTTAATGAGAATTCCAGGAATCAGTGCAATGTTAGTCTAAGACTTCGGTCCAGGAATTAGACATGGCTTCACAGCCAGCCAAGCTTCCAAAGAAAGCTTCGGTCCAAAACACTAGACATGACCAAAGGTCAGCCAAGCCTTAGCAAATCACTGCTCCAAAAGCAAGATTGATACGAAATCAACAAGCTCTTGTGGTGATAAGTTGAAACCTCGGTCCAATCAGATTAGACATGGCTTCTCAGCCAGCCAGATTTCAACAAATCATCATGAAACTCTAGAATTCATCTTCAAGAATTTCGAAAAAAAAATACCTAATCTAAGCAACAAGATGAACCGTCAGTTGTCCAGCCTAAACAATCCCGGGCAATAACACCAAAAATTTGATGTTGTTGCCGGATCTTGGCACTGATGTTACCAAAGGCTTGCTCAAAACTAGAACAATCCTGGCAACGGCGCCAAAAACTTGGTGCGCGAAATTGTGAACTATACTTTTCACAACTCTCATAATCCCTGGTAATGGCTCCAAAAACTTGGTGCGCTCAATACCATGGCATTACACAACTTCGCACAACTAACCAGCAAGTGCACTGGGTCGTCCAAGTAATAAACCTTACGTGAGTAAGGGTCGATCCCACGGAGATTGTTAGTATTGAAGCAAGCTATGGTCATCTTGTAAAATCTTAGTCAGGCAGACTCAGATATATATGGTGATGAACGAAAATAACATAAAAGATAAAGATAGTGATACTTATGTAACTCATTGGTAGGAACTTCAGATAAGCGCATGAAGATGCCTTCCCTTCCGTCTCTCTGCTTTCCTACTGTCTTCATCCACCCTTCTTACTCCTTTCCATGGCAAGCTCGTATAGGGTCTCACTGTTGTCAGCAGCTACCTCCCATCCTCGCAGTGAAAGCTAATGCTCAATACTCTGTCACAGTACGGCCAATCACCGGTTCGATTCCCTCCCCTACCGGAATAGAATAACTCTTTTGCGTCTGTCACTAACGCCCAGTAGGTTACAGGTTTGAAGCACGTCACAGTCATTCAGTCATTGAATCCTACTCAGAATACCACAGACAAGGTTAGACCTTCCGGATTCTCTGAATGCTGCCATCAGTTCTTGCCTATACCACGAAGACTCTGATCTCACGGAATGGCTGGCTCGTTTGTCAGGCGAGCACTCGGTTGTCAGGCGATCAACCATGCATCGTGCAATCAGGAATCCAAGAGATATTCACCAAGCCTCAGATGCTTGTAGAACAAGAATGGTTGTCAGTCACCTTGTTCATGGGTGAGAATGGTGATGGGCGTCAATCATCACCTTCATCATGTTGAAGAACAAGTGATATCTTGGACAAAGAACAAGCGGAATTGAATGGAAGAACAATAGTAATTGCATTAATACTCGAGGTACAGCAGAGCTCCACACCTTAATCTATGGTGTGTAGAAACTCCACCGTTGAAAATACATAAGCATAAGGTCTAGGCATGGCCGAATGGCCAGCCTCCCAATGATCTAAGAACTAAAATGTTCAAAGATGATCTAGAGATCTAAAAGTGATCAAAAGATTTCTATACAATAGTAAAAGGTCCTACTTATAAGAAACTAGTAGCCTAGGGTGTACAGAAATGAGTAAATGACATAAAATCCTCTTCCGGGCCCACTTGGTGTGTGCTTGGGCTGAGCAATGAAGCAATTTCGTGTAGAGACTCTTCTTGGAGTTAAACGCCAGCTTTGGTGCCAGTTTGGGCGTTTAACTCCCATTTAGGTGCCAGTTCCAGCGTTTAACGCTGGGATTTCTTGAGGTGACTTTGAACGCCGGTTTAGGCCATCAAATCTTGGGCAAAGTATGGACTATTATATATTGCTGGAAAGCCCAGGATGTCTACTTTCCAACGCCGTTGAGAGCGCGCCAATTGGGCTTCTTTAGCTCCAGAAAATCCACTTCGAGTGCAGGGAGGTCAGAATCCAACAGCATCTGCAGTCCTTTTGAGTCTCTGGATCAGATTTTTGCTCAGGTCCCTCAATTTCAGCCAGAAAATACCTGAAATCACAGAAAAACACACAAACTCATAGTAAAGTCCAGAAAAGTGAATTTTAACTAAAAACTAATAAAAATATACTAAAAACTAACTATATCATATCAAAAACATACTAAAAACAATGCCAAAAAGTATACAAATTATCCGCTCATCATTCTTCAACATGATGAAGGTGATGATTGACGCCCATCACCATTCTCACTCATGAACAAGGTGACTGACAACCATTCTTGTTCTACAAGCATCCGAGGCTTAGTGAATATCTCTTGGATTCTTTAATCGGAATCTTCGTGGTATAGGCAGGACCTGATGGCAGCATTCAAGAGAATCCGGAAGGTCTAACCTTGTCTGTGGTATTCTGAGTAGGATTCAATGACTGAATGACTGTGACGTGCTTCAAACTCCTGAGGGCGGGGCGTTAGTGACAGATGCCAAAAGAATCAATGGATTCTATTCCGGTCTGATTGAGAACCGACAGATGAATTCCGCTATGCTGTGACCAGAGCATATGCAATTGTTTTCAATGAGAGGATGGGAGGTAGCTGCTGACAACAGTGAAACCCTACACGAGCTTTCCATGGAAAGGAGTAAGAAGGATTGGATGAAGGCAATAGGAAAGCAGAGAGACGGAAGGGAAGGCATCTTCATATACTTGTCTGAAGCTCTTACACCAATGATATACATAAGTATCACTATCTTTATCTTTTATATTATTTTCGTTCATCATCATATATATTTGAGTTTGCCTGACTAAGATTTACAAGATGACCATAGCTTGCTTCAATGCTAACAATCTCCGTGGGATCGACCCTTACTCACGTAAGGTATTACTTGGACGACCCAGTGCACTTGCTGGTTAGTTGTGTAATGCCATGGTATTGAGCTACCAAGTTTTTGGAGCCATTACCGGGGATTATGAGAGTTGTGAAAAAGTATTGTTCACAATTTCGCGCACCAAATACAGACAAGTAATACACAAATAAGGTACAAGTAGAACAAGTAGCATCTAATCAGGTAACATAGCATATATGATATAGAAATCCAAAACAAATAGGCAAACCCAAACAATTCAAACATATGCAAATGATGTATGCCTGCCCTATGGCTGATGATATCATTTGTCGGTTATATAGCCAACCCGACACGTCCTGGTAGCTAACCATGGACAGAAACACCCCTTGCGGAGCAAGTAGGTTTGAGCTACAACCCCCTTGCTACTACCCGCTCAGCCCAGAGCCAGTGGAACAACCACTACTGTGGCTACTACCCAGGCGGGTGTTTAACAGCTCAACCTGGAGCGAGTGGATTCACCACTACTACCGCTACTACCCAGGCGTCACAACCTCTGACCTGGAGCAAGTGGGACAAACCACAACCCTTGCTACTGCCCAGGTATCTCAAAAGCATTGACCTAGAGCAAGCGGGACGAACCACAACCCTTGCTACTGCCCAGGTATCTCAAAAGCATTGACCCGGAGCAAGCGGGACGAACCACAACCCTTGCTACTGCCCAGGTATCTTAAGCATATATTCATTCAATCTCAATTCAAATTATCAATCCTCATTGTTATCAAATCTCAAACATTAACCTGGAGCAAGTGGGACGAACCCCAACCCTTACTACTACCCAGGTATCAGAGTTACATTCATTCAAAACTCCATAATTAACTCATTTATCATAAACATCCCTTTCCGTCTCATACCCGGAGCAAGTGGACAACGCCACTGCCTACTACCTGGTGTTACACATCACACTTCAACATTTTCCATTATTATCCATTCAACACATTCATCCATTAATCATATATGCATTTATACTCAGCCATAATCAATAATGGCTTTGCCGTGACCCGGCAATAACTCAGCCATCCGGCTCATGGTTCAATCAAGAACCAGCCATTTATCAATAGATATAGCCCTTCGGCTCATGGCATACACGGTACTCCTACCGTCATCCTCCATATCTCATATAATCATCGTTGATCACCATTGATCATAACTTTTCCCCTTGCTTCACTCGCAAGTTACCACATCCCCTAGTTCCTTTCTCATTACTAAGCATATCATAATGATTTAATACATAAGGGGTGAGATCGGAGGCTTAAAAGTATGAGATTTGGCTTTTAAAACTCAAGTATCAACTTTGGCATGAAAACAGGGCCACGCGTACGCGTACTCCACGCGCACGCGTGGATGCCCACAAAGCTCATCGACGCGTATGCGTCATACACGCGGACGCGCAGATTGAAACACAGCCAGACGACGCGTAAGCGTCAGCCACGCGTACGCGTGGGTGCATTTGCGCCCCAGGCACAAAACTGGCACAACTCTGGCACAACTCTCGGGAAAATGGCTGGGCATTGGGTGCAGCGCATCGACGCGCACGCGCACACCACGCGCTCGCGTGGATGGTGCCTTCTCGAAGAACGACGCGTACGCGCCAAGTGCGCCTACGCATGGAGGGTCATTCTGCTAAAAGAATTTCTAAGTTAAAAGCTGCAGAATTCACAGATTCAACCCCCAATCTTCCGACGGACATAACTTCCTCATTTTAAATCGTTTTTCACCCGTTCTTCGAACGGCATGGACATCCCGGATCCAATTTCATTTCTAAAATGATTTGGCACAAAACAAAGATCCGTAGTCCAAGTTATGTCCCATCAAAGTATGCCCAAAAACCATGTTTTCATATAAAACCACAAAGTGCCATTTTCAAAACAAGCCATTTTCAACTCTTTTCAAAATCAACCAAAACATGCCAATTTCAACCCTTTTTGAAACCAATCAAAATATACCAAAATCAACATCAAGCCTCCTCAACTCATACATTAACACTTTACCATGAATCACAAAACCATCATATAACCATCTTTACCCATTTCAAGCAAATGGCTAAATTACAAACATATCAACATGTCATACATCCTTCCTCATCTCAATTTCCAACAATACTATTTCCAATCAACCATCATTATACATAATCAATATCATAATCACTATCACGTGGTTTCACCCACAAATCAACCTTAATCATTCCTCAAGCATATATCACAATATATATACCTCTCATGCATCATCATACCATCAAGACATCAATAATGATAATCACATATATGACCACATAATATTTCTCAACCCAAAACCAAACATACTTCATCTACATAATTTCACCCTTCAACTCCTCAAACCTTATTATTCAACAATCAACCCAATCATTCGCATATTCATTATATGAAATTCATCCAATCACTTATGTCATCATACAATACACACATCAACTTACCTCCCTTACCTCTTTCCGGCCTCCGGCCCAAAATTTACGGCCTCCGGCCCAATTTCACAATTTAAATGCATAAACCACAAATTAATACTCATTACCCAATACATCAAATTTTCAATACACCAAGCATACAAGGCCACACAATTCTCAACCCAATCATCAATTCACATTACATACCAACTATGCATATTAGCATCAACCATTTACACAATCCAAACTTAATCCTAGGGGCATCTAGCCTAGGAATTCTCATCACACCACACAGTACTTAAATGAAACTTAAACCGTACCTCTTGTAGCCAAATCAATTGAGCCTCTTCTATGGAAGTCTCCACCAACCCTTAGCTCCAAGCCTCACCAAAGCTCCACAAGCAATACCAACCTCCCAATTGTGCATCAAAATCACCAAATACACTAACATAACCAATATCACATACATACATCAACCTAGGGCTCATAAAGATGATAAATCACAAGGGTTTGAGCACTTTTTACCTCAGCCCATATGAAGTAGGGATAGAACCCACTTAGAATCCATGTTGGAGTATCCCTAAACACCCAAAATCACAAGATTTCAACACTAACTTCCCAAAAACGTGTAACAGTGGGGAATTTCGAAAACTGGGCAGAGATGAATGGAATACTCACCACAAAACTTAGATAGAATTGTAGAGGATGAGAAGAGCGACGCGTGGCCGCAAACGGCTCGTCAATCGGAGCTCCGTAGCTCAAGTTATGGTGGTTTGAAGATCAAAGAGAGTTAGGTTTTCTCTCTTCTCTTCTCTCTTCTCAATTCAGCGCCCCACACACCTTCTTTAGGGCAAAATGAGCTGAAATGCTCATAACTAATGTTTATATATGTTGGGTCTTGGGCCCACTTAGGCCCAGTTCACTTATTTTTGTCCGTTGGCCCAATTTTGGACCAAAACCTTTAAGATTAGCGCTTTAAATCGCACTTCAAATATTTCTACCTCCCCTAATTATAATTCCTCATTTCTTAATCTTATTTACTCATAATCAATTTTCTCAGCTGCAGTACCAGACAGGTCTCAGCCAGTACTGCCGGTCAAAATTCCACTGTGCGCTTTTACGCAGAAAACTATGTCTTCCGACTCGGAAAAACTCACTGAATCCAAATATCATATTTAAATCATCAAATTCCAATTGCCAAATCTTCCAACCATATTTGCTCCTACTTAACTCATTATTTAATTAATTTCGGTTAGACCGGGTATTACAAAACTCCCCTCTGGAGTTAGTATCTACAATCTCCCCTCTGGAGATAAAAACATCTTATGTAAAATATACTAAATAAAGGAAGTTTTTTTTCTCCAGAAAGGTACGCCTTTATCCTAATTTCTTAGTTATGAATTATTTAGAAAGCTTAGAATTAACAGAAGAATCTGATTATTATAGATTAACTGCTTTATTAGATAATGAAAAACAGGCTGTTCTAAAAACAGAATTAAATCTCAAATCAAATGAAAATTTCAATAAACAAAATCTTTTAAAAGAAGTTTTTAATAGAAAAAATATAATATACTATGGAAAAATTCAAATTGAAGCCCCTATAAAGATAAAATCTGCCAATGGAGAACTTGAAATAGCTTTGATAAATGATGAAGAATTGAGTAAACAGATTGAGAAAATTAAGGATCAACAAAAAAGATCTAAAATTGGATGGATTCATATTAGTACTATACAAGTTTTAATCAAATCTACATATATGAAAGGAATTAATTCACCAATAAGCTTAGCAATCTGTGATAAAAGAATTACTGATGATCCAATAGATCAAATAATTGGAATTGTTCATGGAAACTTGGCAAACGTAAATGTTAAATTCAATGCCCATCTTGGATATGCTATACCTTTATCAACTGAAAACCTTGGAAGATCTATAAGTTTGGCTTATAAATTTCATAGAAAGAATCTAATGGAACAAGATGATGAACCTTTTTCATATGCAATAAATTATGCTTTAACAAATAGCCATCATAGTATAATATTTAAAAACAGAGAAAGAATTTATGTTGATGAATTATTTCAGAAAATTGTAAAAACAGAAATGCCAAAATATAAAGCTATTGAAAGCCCAATTCTATTATTAAAAGAACCATCAGAAAAATTAGTTTCATCGAATTTTCAAATAAGAGAATCTAAAATTAATAGCCCTTTAAGTTTATCCAAGTTAAAGATTAAAGAAGAAAATTCTGAAATAAAAGAATTAACAAAGAAGGTCGAAAAATTAAATGAAACTCTAAACATTAAATTATGACAATAAATAAAGAAAAAATATATGTAACTTATCAAGACAAGAAACAAGAGCTCATTGAAAGAGAAAGTCGGTTGAATTATTTACAGTTTTCTGAAATAAATCAAAGAGCATTTGAAGCTCTAAAAATAATTTATGACAAGTTAAAAAGAGAAGTCGAAGAACTAGAAAAATTAATAGAATCTCTAGAAAATAGTGATGAATCGATGATAGAATTTGCAGAAAATTCTAAGATAAATAATGAAGCATACAAAGATTGAAAGACCAGAAAATAAAATAAATAGGAAAAGAGCGAAAAAATTAAAAAGTAAAATAAAGGAGTATAAAAGGAAATTAAATAATCTTCAGATCGAAATTGATGACCTTATAATAAAAAGGATAGAAATAAGAATAAATATAAACAAGTTGGAGTTAAACTTAAAAAATTTATAAATGCCTGAAAAATCATATTATGACTTAAAAGAATTAAGGCTGTTAAAAGAAAAAATGGAAAATGAAGTTGAAAAATTAAAAAGATATTTAGAAACAACAGAAAGTGAAGAAACAAAAGAAGTTTTTGAGGATTTAAGAAATTATATTAAAGAAAAAGACAAACAGATAAAAGATTTTATATACAACAATTCATGCAAAAAAGAATATTATAAACTAAAACAAGATTGAAAAATCAGAATTATAAATACTAGTAATACGGTCAATACTTTTTATTATGAATTGGCAAATTATTCAAAGAGTTAATAGAAATTTCGAAAAAGAAATTAAAAGAAAAGACGACTTTAAAAATTGGTATCAGAACCAAGTTAACGATTAAGGGTAACACTTTCTCTTTAAGCAACACTTTTAATGACACGCTTTTTCAGCCACAAAAAGACAAAAATCTGTACAGACACATCTGTACACTAGATGGTCCCTAACAACAATATGGTAAAATATACTTTTTAGAAATTATTTTTAATATAAAAATAGAGATAGTAGTATAGTTATCAAAATCGAATCGGTTATTAAATCGATTAGATTACTGAGTTACTGGATTATTGGTTCAACCGATAGATTATTGATTAAACGGTTGAACCGATTGACCCGATCCAATGTAAATAAAAAATAAAACATAGTAAAAAATTTAAAATTAAAATTTAAAACACATATTTTCACTAACATTTTAAAAATATCTAGCTATTCTAAAATAATAGAGAACAGGAACAATAAGTATTTTGTTAATTTTATTCTACCATAAATATTTTTATTTTATTTTTATATTAAAATAAATATTATTTTCAAATTTCAATAATTTATTAATTAGTTTATATCTATTATACTATTATATACTATAAATATTTATTAAAAAATAATATTAATAGATATTATATAATTATGAAAAGAAAAAATAAGTGAGTTTATAATTATTGTTAAATAAAAATATAATTAATTTAAGAATGAACGAGTTTATAACTAAAATTAAAATAAATTAAATAGAAGTAAATTATTTGCTGAAAGATATCTATATGTATTTTAATTTGCACATATATTAGTAACAAACAAGATAGCCTTGTGGTCCCATCTCTTTCATTGTGAGGAAATTTGAGACTCAAGCAGTTCAATCGGATTGGTTTTATCGAGTTTGACCGATTTTTATCGGTTCGCATCGGTTCTTTGTCTTATACGATCCAATCATCGGACCAGACCGGTATAAGATTTGGTTCACCGATTTTTCGGTTGAATCGGCCGGGTCAGTCCAATTTTAATAACAATGGATGGTAGTTTGGTTGAATATTGATATTTGGAATATATTACAATATTATGGAAGTACAAAAAATATTGATACAACATGCAGAGAACGTATTGATGTAACTTGATACGTGTTCAACACGTTCTTTATGGCTACGTTTGTTTACAGAGACAGGGATATAAAATCGTGTTTGACAGAGGAGACATAGACAGAGACAATGTGTCTAGAGACACTGAATTAGTGTATTTTGTATCCATCCTGACAAGAAGGACACAGAGACACTAATAAGGGACACAACTTATTTTTTATTGTTTCTTTCATTATTTTTGTTAATTTTTCATAATTATATTATTTTATTATTATATTTTTCATCTTAAAATTTTTGAATGGAAAAAAATGAGAATAAATTAGATTTTTATAATTTGTTCTAATTTATCACCAAATAGAATAAAAGGATAAAAGGACACAAAATTTTGTGTCTTTGTCTCTTATGTCTTGTTCTCCGTGTCTTGTCCTGTCCTGTTCTCAGAAACAAATGCAAACTATGTGTTGGCTAGAATGTTGTCACATGGGCAACACGCTCCTCACGTGTTACAACACGCCATTTACATATTAACTTCCCACCTACAAAATTCACCCACATATATTTATACAAAATAATCCTATTTCCAATAAAAACACCAATATTTTTTTATATAAAAAAATTAGGCTATACTTTTTGTCCCTAATAATTTCAAAATTTTTTAAAATTATTCCTAAGTTTAATTTGATTCAATTTTATCCTTAACGTTTAAAATAAAGTTCAATTTCTGAAAAACTTTTAAACTTTTGTAACCCCGAATTAAGGTCTGATAACTAGTTTTTAGGCTTGAAAACGAGTGTGAACTTATGGATTTGATTAAATTGATATTTTGGAAGAGGATGTGGATCAAAGTGAATGATTATTGATGAAGGCTTGTGGCTAATGGCTGAGTAAAGATTGTACTGTGAACTGAACTGGGATGTATTTTGGCAAAGTCAATGGTACAACCTGCTTGCATATGGATTGATGTTACTCTTGGCAATGACGTGGCAAGGACGGCAGTGAATCCCACTTGTGCTGAGCCGAGTTATGCCAAAACAAGGACGATGGTTGATCCTGCTTGTTTCATGGCTCTCTCTGGTTGTAAGGGTGGTTGGACACGCATCCCGGATAGTGGCTCCGGTGAGAAGTGCAAAGGTGAGCATTGCCCTTTTCAGATCGGCTTTTGAGGAAATTGAGATTATTATATTCCTCACGGAGATGCACGACAGAGAGACAATGTTCGGGTTAATGGTGCACAAAACTGAATCTGCACATTTCGCACAGATAGACCGGCAAGTATACCGGGTCGTCCAAGTAATACCTCAGGTGAGTGAGGGTCGATCCCACGAGGATTGTTGGTTTGAGCAAGCAATGGTTACCGTGCAGATCTTAATTAGGCGGATAGAAAATATAGTTGTCATGAGAAAACACATAAAACAGATAAATAAATAAAACGTTACTGAATAGGTGTGAAATCAATGGTATGTGAACGGTTGAGGCTTCGGAGATGCTTTGTCTTTTCGGATTAACGTTTCTTACAGTCTACTTCAATAACTCATGTCCTCTCATCAAGTTAACCTTCTCCACTGCAGCAAGCCACCATGTTGCAAAAGACTCATGTCCTCTCATTAAGCCACCTCTAAGTTTCTCACTGTAGCAGAAGATGAAGCTCTAAGCAATCCACTCCTCTTCATGATCCTACTCAAGGTGCCATAGACAAGGCAGATCTTCCGGATCAGGGAATGCTGCTTCTCAGACTCTGGCCTTAGAGCCACAGAGACCTCACTTACCCATGGTCAACAGGATTTTATATCACGTATGTAAAGTTGCCCAGGTACTCTATTGGAATCCGCAATGCAATCTCTAGCTTTGGTTCAATGCTATTCGGGTCAGGACTTACACGGAACCCATGTAGAATAAGAGTGATTTTCACGGGTCACCCTCAATTCATAAGATAAAGAATGAGAATGCATAAAAGAATAGAATTAGACATATTAAAATAAAACAGTAATATTATTAATCCATAAAACTCAGCAGAGCTCCTAAACTTAACCTTAGAAGGTTAGTGACTCATACTATACAGAAAATAGTAATGAAAGGTTCGAATGGGCAAAGGTTTTTTAACAAGGGTGATCTTTGTTCTATATATACTAGTCTAGTAACTAAGGATTACAGAGAATAAGATAAACTAGGTTGATAGTGCGAAAATCCACTTCTGGGTCCCACTTGGTGAGCGTTTGGGCTGAGCCAAGGCTGTCTCCACGTGCTTGGGCTCCTTAGGGGCATTAAGCACTGGCTTGTGACTCCTTTTTGGGCGTTGGATGCCAGCTACCCTCTTTTGGGCGTTGGACGCCAGGAATGGGGCTGGTGGCTGGCGTTGAACGCCAGTTTTGGACCTTTATTTCTAAAAAAAGTATAGACTATTATATATTTTTGGAAAGTTAAAGTCCCAGATGTTAACTTTTCATAGCCGTTGAGAGCACACCATTTGGACTTATGTAGCTCCAAAAATTCTCCTTCGAGTGCATAGAGGTCAGAATCTGATAGCATCTGCACCCTTTCTTTGTCTCTGAATCAGACTTTGCAAAAACTCCTTAATTTTAGTCAAAACATACCTGAAGTTATCATAAAACACAAAAACTCAAAGTAGAATCCAAAAATATAAATTTTGCACTAAAACCTATGAAAATATAACAAAACTTAAACAAAAGATAATAAAAACTATATGAAAATAATGCCAAAAAGCATATAAAATATTTGCTCATCAAAACACCAAACTTAAACTGTTGCTTGTTCCCAAGCAACCAAAAACAAAGTAGGATTAAAATAAGAGAAGGATACAATGAATCTCAGAGTTCTCAATGAAGCTCAGTTTCAATTAGATTAGCGGGGCTAGTAGCTTTTTACTTCTGAATAGTTTTGGCATCTCACTATCCTTTGAAGCTCAAAGTAGTTGGCATCTTTAGGAACTCCGAATCCAGATGATATTATTGACTCTCCTAGTTTAATTCTTTTTTATTCTTGAACACAGCTTCTTTTGAGTCTTGCCTGTGACCCTGAGCGCTTTATTTTCCAGTATTACCACTGGATATATAAACGCCACAGGCACTTAACCGGGTGAATGATGAGCGGATAATTTGTACGCTTTTTGGCATTGTTTTTAGTATGTTTTTGGTAGTTTTAGTTGAGTTTTTATTATATTTTTATTAGTTTTTAGTTAAAATTCACTTTTCTGGACTTTACTATGAGTTTGTGTGTTTTTCTGTGATTTTAGGTATTTTCTGGCTGAAATTGAGGGATCTGAGCAAAAATCTGATCCAGAGACTCAAAAGGACTGCAGATGCTGTTGGATTCTGACCTCCCTGCACTCGAAGTGGATTTTCTGGAGCTACAGAAGCCCAATTGGCGCGCTCTCAACGGCGTTGGAAAGTAGACATCCTGGGCTTTCCAGAAATATATGATAGTCCATACTTTGCCCAAGATTTGATGGCCCAAACCGGCGTTCAAAGTCACCCTCAGAATTCCCAGCGTTAAACGCCCAAACTGGCACAAGAATGGGAGTTAAATGCCCAAACTGGCACCAAAACGGGAGTTAAACGCCAAGAAGAGTCTCTACACGAAAAATGCTTCATTGCTCAGCCCAAGCACACACCAAGTGGGCCCGGAAGTGGATTTTTATGTCATTTACTCATTTCTGTACACCCTAGGCTACTAGTTCTCTATATATAGGACCTTTTACTATTGTATTTTCATCTTTGGACATCTAGTTCTTAGATCAGATCTTGGTTCTTCTGGTTCCCTCTCTGGGGCCGAAACCAATGATCACTTTTGTTCTTATGTATTTTCAACGGTGGAGTTTCTACACACCATAGATTAAGGTGTGGAGCTTTGCTGTACCTCGAGTATTAATGCAATTACTATTGTTCTTCTATTCAATTCCGCTTGTTCTTTGTCCAAGATATCACTTGTTCTTCAACTTGATGAAGGTGATGATTGACACTCATCATCATTCTCACCTATGAACAAGGTGACTGACAACCATTCTTGTTCTACAAGCATATGAGGCTTAGTGAATATCTCTTGGATTCTTTAATCGGAATCTTCGTGGTATAGGCAGGACCTGATGGCGGCATTCAAGAGAATCCGGAAGGTCTAAACCTTGTCTGTGGTATTCTGAGTAGGATTCAATGATTGAATGACTGTGACGTGCTTCAAACCTGTAACCTACTGGGCGTTAGTGACAGACGCAAAAGAGGGATTCTATTCCGGTAGGGGAGGGAACCAAACCGGTGATTGGCAGTACTGTGACAGAGTGCGTGCATTAGCTTTCACTGCGAGGATGGGAGGTAGCTGCTGACAACAGTGAAACCCTACACGAGCTTGCCATGGAAAGGAGTAAGAAGGATTGGATGAAGACAGTAGGAAAGCAGAGAGACGGAAGGGAAGGCATCTTCATACACTTGTCTGAAGCTCTTACACCAATGATATACATAAGTATCTCTATCTTTATCTTTATGCTTTATTCATCATCTATACCCATTTAAGTCTGCCTGACTGAGATTTACAAGATGACCATAGCTTGCTTCATACCAACAATCTCCGTGGGATCGACCCTTACTCACGTAAGGTATTACTTGGACGACCCAGTGCACTTGCTGGTTAGTTGTGCGAAGTTGTGTTTATGCCATGGTATTGAACACCAAGTTTTTGGATTCATTACCGGGGATTATTTGAGTTGTGAAAAGTATTGATCACAATTTCGTGCACCAGTGAACCACTTCAGATTGTGATTCAGCTTTGCTAGAATCCCCAGCCAGTGGTGTCCAGAGTTCTTAAGCACACACTTTTGCTTTGGATCATGACTTTAACTGCTCAATCTCAAGCTTTTCACTTGACACCTTCACACCACAAGCATATAGTTAGGGGAGGAGTTCATTTTGAACTTTTTAGGTCAAGATTCTTGTTTTCTTTTGGGCCTCCTGGTGCACAAAAATTGTGATCTCAATGGCGCCAACAACTTGGTACGCACAATTATAATCTCAACTCTTTTTTACAACTTCGCACAACTAACCAGCAAGTGCATTGGGTTGTCCAAGTAATAAACCTTACGTGAGTAAGGGTCGATTCCACGGAGATTGTCGGCTTGAAGCAAGCTATGGTCATCTTGTAAATCTCAGTCAGGCGGATTCAAATGGTTATGGAGTTTCGATAATTAAAAGATAAATAAACAAAAAATAAAGATAGAGATAATTATGTAATTCATTGGTGGGAATTTCAGATAAGCGTATGAAGATGCATTATTCCATCTGAATCTCTGCTTTCCTACTACCTTCGACCAATCCTTCATACTCCTTTCTATGGCAAGCTGTATGTTGGGGGATCACCGTTGTCAATGGCTACCGTCCGTCCTCTCAGTGAAAATGGCCCAAATACGCTGTCACCACATGGCTAATCATCTGTCGATTCTCACTCGTGTTAGAATAGGATCCATTGATCCTTTTGCGTCTGTCACTATGCCCAACACTTGTGAGTTTGAAGCTCGTCATAGTCATCCCATCCCAGATCCTACTCGGAATATCACAGACAAGGTTTAAACTTTTCGGATCTCAAGAATGCTGCCAATTGATTCTAGCTTATACCACGAAGACTCTGATCGTGAACCAGAAGGCTAAGAGATATGCATTCATGCTTGTTTTCATGTAGAACAGAAGTGTTTATCAGGTACGCATTCATAAGTGAGAACGGTGATGAGCGTCACATAATCATCATATTCATCATGTTCTTGTGTGCGAATGGATATCTTAGAACAGGAATAAGCATGAATTGAATAGAAAATAGTAGTAATTGCATTAATACTTGAGGAACAGCAGAGCTCCACACCTTAATCTATGGTGTGTAGAAACTCTACCGTTGAAAATACATAAGTGACGATGGTCCAGGCATGGCCGTGAGGCCAGCCCCCCAATGTCTAAGATAGCATAAAACTGATCAAAGATCCCAGCATAATGTGAGTACAATAGTAAAAAGTCCTATTTATAATGAGCTAGTAACCTAGGGTTTACAGAAATAAGTAAATGATGCAGAAATCAACTTCCGGGACCCACTTGGTGTGTGCTTGGGCTGAGCATTGAAGTTTTCACGTGTAGAGACTTCTCTTGGAGTTAAACGCCAGTTTGCAGCTTGTTTTGGGCGTTTAACTCTAGCTTGTAACCTGTTTCTAGAGTTTAATGCTAGAATAGGGCAGGAAGTTAGTGTTTGAACGCCAGTTTGTGTCATCAAAACTCGGGCAAAGTATGAACTATTATATATTTCTGGGAAGCCCTGGATATCTACTTTCCAACGCAGTTGAGAGCGCACCATTTGAGTTTCTGTAGCTCCAAAAAATCTATTTTGAGTGTAGGGAGGTCAGAATCCAATAGCATCAGCAGTCATTTTTCAGCCTCTGAATCAGATTTTTGCTTAACTCCCTCAATTTCAGCCAGAAAATACCTAAAATCACAGAAAAATACACAAACTCATAGTAAAGTCCAGAAATGTGAATTTTGCATAAAAACTAATAAAAATATACTAAAAAGTAGCTAAATCCTACTAAAATATACCTAAAAACAATGCCAAAAAGCGTATAAATTATCCGCTCATCACAACACCAAACTTAAATTATTGCTTGTCCCCAAGCAAATGAAAATCAAATAGGATAAAAAGAAGAGAATATACAATGAATCTCACAATATCAATGAAACTTAGTCCTAATTAGATGAGCGGGGCTAGTAGCTTTTTGCTTCTTAACAGTTTTGGCATCTCACTTTATCCTTTGATAGTGTTATTGATTCTCCTAGTTCAGTATGTTGATTCTTGAACACAGCTACTTTATGAGTTTTGGCCGTGGCCAGTATTACCACCAGATACATAAATGCCACAAACACATAATTGGATGAACCTTTTCAGATTGTGACTCAGCTTTGCTAAAGTCCCCAGTTAGAGGTGTCCAGAGTTCTTAAGCACACTCTTTTTGCTTTGGATCACGACTTTAACCACTCAGTCTCAAGCTTTTCACTTGGACCTTCATGCCACAAGCACATGGTTAGGGATAGCTTGATTTAGCCGCTTAGGTCTGGATTTTATTACCTTGGCCCTCCTATCCATTAATGCTCAAAGCCTTGGATCCTCTTTACTCTTGCCTTTTGGTTTTAAGGGCTATTGGCTTTTTCTGCTTGCTTTTTCTTTCTTTTTTTTTTTTTTAATTTGTGCCACTTTTTTTTTGTTTTTTGTTTTTTTCGCAAGCTTTCTTATTCACTGCTTTTTCTTGTTTCAAGAATCAATCTCATGATTTTTTAGATTATCAATAACATTTTTCTTTGTTCATCATTCTTTCAAGAGTCAACGATTTTAACATTCATAAACTTCACTATAAAAAATATGCACTATTCAAATATTCATTCAGAAAACAAAAAGTATTGCCACCACATCAAAATAATTAAACTAATTTCAAGATAAAATTTGAAATCCAAGTACTTCTTGTTCTTTTGTAATTAGGCACATTTTTTATTTAAGAAAGGTGAAGGATTCATGGAGTTATTCATAGCTTTAAGACACAAACACTAGACACTAATGATCATGTAATGAAGACACAAACATAGACAAACATAAAGCATAAAATTCGAAAAACAGAAAAATAAAAACAAAGAAATCAAAGAACGGGTCCACCTTAGTGATGGAGACTAGTTCTTCCTCTTGGGGATCCAATGGAATGCCTAAGCTCCTCTATGTCTCTTCCTTGCCTTTGTTGCTCCTCCCTCAGAGCTCTTTGATCTTCTCTAATCTCATGGAGAATGATGGAGTGCTCTTGGTGCTCCACCCTTAGTTGGTTGATGAGCGAATAATTTATACGCTTTTTGGCATTGTTTTTAGATAGTTTTTAGTAGGATCTAGCTACTTTTTAGTATATTTTTATTATTTTTTAAGCAAAATTCACATTTCTGGACTTTACTATGAGTTTGTGGTGTTTTTCTGTGATTTTAGGTATTTTCTGGCTGAAATTGAGGGGCCTGAGCAAAAATCTGATTTAGAGGCTGAAAAAGGATTGCTGATGCTGTTGGATTCTGACCTCCCTACGCTCTCAATTGCGTTGGAAATTAAACATCCTGGGCTTTCCAAAAATATATAATAGTCCATATTTTGCTTGAGTTTTGATGACGCAAACTGGCGTTCAAACGCCAACTTCCTGCCCTATTCTGGCGTTAAACGCCAGAAACAAGATAGAAGCTGCAGTTAAACGCCCAAACTGGCATAAAAACTGGCGTTTAACTCCAAGAAAAGTCTCTACACATGAAAGCTTCAATGCTCAGCCCAAGCACACACCAAGTGGGCCCCAGAAGTAGATTTCTGCATCATTCACTTATCTCTGTAAACCCTAGTAACTAGTTTAGTATAAATAGGACTTTTTACTATTATACTCATATCTTTGATCAGTTGTATGCTATTTTAGACTTTTTATGGAGGCTGGCCATTCGGCCATGCCTGGACCATCATCACTTATGTATTTTCAACGGTGGAGTTTCTACACACCATAGATTAAGGTGTAGAGCTCTACTGTTCCTCGAGTATTAATGCAAAGTACTATTGTTCTTCTATTCAATTCAAGCTTATTCTTATTCTAAGATATTCATTCGCACTTTAACCTGATGAATGTGATGATCCGTGACACTCATCACCATTCTCACTTATGAACGTGTGCCTGACAAACACTTCCATTCTACCTTCGAATGCTTAAATGTATATCTCTTGGATTCCTGGTTCGCGACGCATGGTTGCCTCTCCTAACATTAGAGCCTTCCATTCCGTGAGATCAGAGTCTTCGTGGTATAAGCTAGAATCAATTGGTAGCATTCTTGAGATCCGGAAAGTCTAAACTTTGTTTGTGGTATTTCGAGTAGGATCTGGGATGGGATGACTGTGACGAGTTTCAAACTCATGACTGTTGGGTGTAATGACAGACGCAAAAGGATCACTGGATCCTATTCCAACACAAGTGAGAACCGACAGATGATTAGCCATGCGGGAAATCGAAGAGGACCATTTTCACTGAGAGGATGGGAGGTAGCCATTGACAACGGTGATACCTGAACATACAGCTTGCCATGGAAAGAAGTATGAATGATTGAATGAAGACAGTAGGAAAGCAGAGATTCAGAAGGAATAACGCATCTCCATACGCTTATCTGAAATTCCCACCAATGAATTACATAAGTATCTCTATCTTTATTTTATGTTTATTTATCTTTTAATTATCAAAACTCTATAACCATTTGAATCTGCTTGACTGAGATTGACAATATGACCATAGCTTGCTTCAAGCCGACAATCACCGTGGGATCGACCCTTACTCACGTAAGGTTTATTACTTGGACGATCCAATGCACTTGTTGGTTAGTTGTGCGACATTGTGAAAAAGAGTTGAGATTACAATTGTGCGTACCAAGTTGTTGGCGCCATTGAGATCACAATTTCGTGGACCAAGTTTTTGGTGCCATTGCCGGAGATTGTTCGAGTTTGGACAACTGACGGTTCATCTTGTTGCTTAGATTAGGTAATTTTCTTTTTGTTTCAACCTTTATTCTATTTTCAAAAAGTTTTCAAAAATCTTTCAAAAATTTTCTTCTTTTTCGTTGTTCAAAAAAATAATTTTTGAAAAATCCAAAAAAAATTAATAAAATCATAAAAACAAAAAATTTTGTGTTTCTTGTTTGAGTCTAGAGTCAAGTTTTGAGTTTGGTGTCAATTGCATGTTTTAATTTTGCTAAAAATTTATTTTCGAAAATTCATGCATGTGTTCTTCATGATCTTCAAGTTGTTCTTGAGGATTTTCTTTGTTTGATCTTCATATTTTCTTGTTTTGTGTCTTTTGTTATTTTTCTTACGCATTTTTGAATTCTTAGAGTCTAAACATTAAAAATTTCTATGTTTGGTGTCTTGCATGTTTTCTTCTCTTGAAAATTTTTCAAAAATAAGTTCTTGATGTTCATCATGATCTTCAAAGTGTTCTTGGTGTTCATCTTGACATTCATAGTGTTCTTGCATGCATCATTTTAATCCAAAAATTTTATGTGTTGAGTCATTTTGTGGTTTTTCTCTTTCCTCATTAAATTCAAAAAAATAAAAAATATCTTTTCCTTATTTCACTCATAAATTTCGAAATCTTTGGGTTGACTTAGTAAAAAAATTTTAAATAAGTTGTTTCTTATTAGTCAAGTCAAGATTTCAATTTCAAAAATTTATCTTTTCAAAATCTTTTTCAAAATCAAATCTTTTTCATTTTTTTCCTAATTTTCGAAAATTTTCAAAAATCTTTTTCAAAAGTTTTCAAAATCTTTTTCCTATTTTTACTTCATATTTTCGAAATTAACACTAACAATTATTGGTTTGATTCAAAAATTTCAAGTTTGTTACTTTCTTGTCAGAAAGATTCAAACTTTAAATTTTAGAATCATATCTTTTGATTTCTTGGGAGTCAAGTCATTAATTCTTATTTTAAAAATCAAATCTTTTGCAAAATAAATTTCAATAATATCTTTTTAATAATATCTTTTCAAACATATTTTTTTTTCAATTCATATCTTTTGTTTATCAAATCTTTTTCAATCATATCTTTTTCAAAAATTTGATTTCAAAAATCTTTTCTAACTTCTTATCTTTTCAAAATTGATTTTCAAATCTTTTTCAATTAACTAATTGACTTTTTGTTTGTTTTACTATTTCTTATCTTTTTCAAAATTACCTAACCACTGTTCTCTCTCTAATTTTCGAAAATCATTAACTTCTTTTTTAAAAATTCTTTTTAATTAACTAATTGTTTTAAATTTTAGTTTTATCCTATTTCTTCTCTTAATTTTCGAACTCTAACAAAATTTTAAAATAAAAACAAAAATATTTCCCTTTTTTTTTAATTATTTTCGAAAAGTTTTCCCCTCTCTCCTTCTATTTATTTTATTTATTTACTAACACTTCTCCTCCACTCATCAAAAATTCGAACCCTCTCCCTCTCTCTGAGTTCGAATTTTTCTCTTTCTTTCCTCATTCTTATTCTTCTTCTCTTCTACTCACATAAAGGAATCTCTATACTGTGACATAGAGGATTTCATACTTTCTTTGTTTTCTTCTCTCTCATATGAGCAGGAACAAGGAAAAAAGCATTCTTATTGAAGCTGATCCTGAACCTGAAAGGACCTTGAAGAGGAAGCTAAGAGCAGCTAAAGCACAGTACTCTGAGGAGGATCTGACTGAAATTTTTGAACAGTAAAAGGATATGGCAGCCGAACCCAACAACAATGCAAGGAAGATGCTTGGTGACTTCACTGCACCAAATTCCAACTTCCATGGAAGAAGCATCTCAATCCCTGTCATTGGAGCAAACAACTTTGAGCTAAAGCCTCAATTAGTTTCTCTGATGCAACAGAATTGCAAGTTTCATGGACTTCCATCAGAAGATCCTTTTCAGTTCTTAACTAAATTCTTGCAGATTTGTGATACTGTTAAGACCAATGGAGTTGATCCCGAGGTCTATAAGCTTATACTTTTCCCCTTTGCTGTAAGAGACAAAGATAGAACATGGTTAGACTCTCAACCTAGAGATATCCTGAACTCTTGGGATAAGTTGGTCACGTCTTTCTTAGCCAAGTTTTTTCTTCCTCAAAAGCTGAGCAAGCTTAGAGTGGATGTTCAAACCTTCAGGCAGAAAGAAGGTGAATCCCTCTATGAAGCTTGGGAAAGATACAAGCAACTTACCAAAAAGTGTCCTTCTGACATGTTCTCAAAATGGACCATCCTGGATATATTCTATGATGGTATGTCTGAATTGTCTAAGATGTCATTGGACCATTCTGCAGGTGGATCCATTCACCTGAAAAAAATGCCTGCAGAAGCTCAGGAACTCATTAAAATGGTTGTAAATAACCAGTTCATGTATACCTCTGAGAGAAATCCTGTGAATAATGAGACGCCTTAGAGGAAGGGAGTTCTTGAAATTGATGCTCTGAATGCCATATTGGCTCAGAACAAAATATTGACTCAGGAAGTCAATATGATTTCTCAGAGTCTGAATGGATTGCAAAATGCATCCAACAGTACTAAAGAAGCATCTTCTGAAGAAGACGCTTATGATCCTGAGAACTCTGCAATGGTAGAGGTGAATTACATGGGTGAAGCCTATGGAAACACCTATAATCCCTCATGGAGAAATTATCCGAATTTCTCATGGAAAGATCAACAAAAGCCTCAACAAGGCTTTAATAATGGTGGAAGAAACAGGTTTAGCAATAACAAGCCTTTTCCATCATCCTCTCAGCAATAGACAGAGAACTCTGAGCAGAGCCCCTCTAGCTTAGCAAACATAATCTATGATCTATCTAAGCCCACTCTCAGTTTCATGAATGAAACAAGGTCCTCCATTAGAAATTTAAATGCACAAGTGGGCCAGCTGAGTAAAAGAGTCACTGAAACTCCTCCTAGTACTCTCCCAAGCAATACAGAAGAGAATCCAAAAAGAGAGTGCAAGGCCATAACCTTACTTGGTGTGGCCAAACCTAGAGAGGAGGAGGAGGATGTGAATCCCAGTGAGGAAGACCTCATGGGATGTCCTCTGGACAAAAAGGAGTTCCCATTTGAGGAACCTAAGGAATCTGAAGCTCATCTAGATACAATAGAGAATCTGTTGAACCTACTTCTGCCATTCATTAGCTCTGATGAGTATTCCTCCTCTAAAGAGGATGAAGATATTACTGAAGAGCAAGTTGCTAATTAACTTGGAGCAATCATGAAGCTGAATGCTAAGTTATTTGGTAATGAGACTTAGGAGGATGAACCCCCTTTGCTCACCAATGAACTGAATAACTTGATTAGGCAGACATTACCTCAAAAGAAAGAGGATCCCGGAAGGTTCTTAATACCTTGTACCATAGGCACCATGACATTTGAGAAGGTTCTGTGTGACCTGGGATTAGGCTTAAACCTCATGCCACTCTCTATCATGGAGAAACTGGGAATCTTTGAGGTTCAAGCTGCAAGAATCTCACTAGAGATGGCAGACAAATCCATGAAAAAGGCTTTTTAACTAGTAGAGGACGTGCTAGTAAAGGTTGAAGGCCTTTACATCCCTGCTGATTTCATAATCCTAGACACTGGGAAGGATGAGGATGAATCTATCATCCTTGGCAGACCTTTCCTAGCCATAGCAAAAGCTGTGATTGATGTTGACAGAGGAGAGTTGGTCCTTCAATTGAATGAGGACTACCTTGTATTCAAGACTCAAGGTTCTCCTTCTGTACACATGAAGAGGAAGCATGAAAAGCTTCTCTCAATACAGAGTCAAACAAAGCTCTCACATTCAAACTCTAAGTTTGGTGTTGGAAGGCCACAACCAAACTCTAAGTTTGGTGTTGGGAGGCCACAACCAAACTCTTAGTTTGGTGTTGAGAGGCCCCAACCATGCTCTGAATATCTGTGAGGCTCTATGAGAGCCCACTGTCAAGCTATTGACATTAAAGAAGCGCTTGTTGGGAGGCAATCCAATTTTTATTTATCTATGTTATTTTATATTTTCTTTAGGATGATGATCATGTGGAGTCCCAAAAACAACTACAAAAATAAAAACAAATTCAAAAACAACATTAAAAATAGCACACCCTGGAGGAGGAACTTACTGATGTTTAAACGCCAGTAAGAGTAGCAGAATGGGCGTTAAACGCCTAGTCTGGCACCATTATGGGCATTTAACGCCAGAAATAGGCACCAAACTGGCGTTTAATGCCAGAAAAGGGCACAAAGCTGGCGTTTAACGCCAGAAACAAGCAACAGCTTGGTGTTAAACGCCAGGAAAGGTATAAAAGCTGGCGTTTAATGCCAAAAATGGGCACCAGACCGGCGTTTAACGCCAGAAACAAGCAGCAGTCTGGCGTTAAATGCCAGGATTGCACAATAAGGGCATTTTTGCATGCCTAAATGGAGCAGGGATGAGAAGTCCTTGGCCCCTCAGGATCTGTGGACCCTACAGGATCCCCAACTACCCCACCTCTCTCTCTCCCTCTCTTTCCCTATAAATACCCCTCTTCACTCCTTCATTTTCACACTTCACAATCACCTTCTTTCTTTCTTCTTTTGCTCAAGGACGAGCAAACCTTTTAAGTTTGGTGTGGTAAAAGTATTGCTTTTTGTTTTTCCATAACCATTTATGGCACCTAAGGCCGGAGAAACCTCTAGAAAGAGGAAAGGAAAGGCAAAAGCTTCCACCTCTGAGTCATGGGAGATGGAGAAATTCATCTCAAAAGCCCATTACTAGAAAAAAGATGGAACAACAAAGGCAAGGAAGAGACATAGAGGAGCTCAGGCATTCCATTGGATCTTTAAGAGGAAGAACTAGCCGCCATTACTAAGGTGGACCCGTTTTTTGATTTCCTTGTTCTTATTTTTCTATTTTTCAAATTTGATGCTTTAAGTTTGCCTATGTTGTGTCTTCATTACATGATCATTAGTGTCTAGTGTCTATACCTTAAAGCTATGAATAAATTCCATGAATCCCTCACGTCTCTTAAATGAAAAATGTGCCTAATTACAAAAGAACAAGAAGTACTTGGATTTTAAATTTTATCTTGAAATTAGTTTAATTATTTTGATGTGGTGGCAATACTTTTTATTTTCAGAATGAATGCTTGAATAGTGCATATTTTTTATAGTGAAGTTTATGAATGTTAAAATTATTGACTCTTGAAAGAATGATGAACAAAGAGAAATGTTATTGATAATCTGAAAAATCATGAAATTGATTCTTGAAGCAAGAAAAAGCAGTGAATGACAAGGCTTGCGAAAAAAGGAGGCAAAAATGAAAAAGAAAGAAAAAGAAAAAGCAAGCAGAAAAAGCCAATAGCCCTTTAAACCAAAAGGCAAGGGTAAAAAGGATCCAAGGCTTTGAGCATTAATGGATAGGAGGGCCCAAGGAAATAAAATCCAGGCCTAAGCAGCTGAATCAAGCTGTCCCTAACCATGTGCTTGTGGCATGAAGGTCCAAGTGAAAAGCTTGAGACTGAGTGGTTAAAGTCGTGATCCAAAGTAAAAGAGTGTGCTTAAGAACTTTGGACACATCTAATTGGGGACTTTAGCAAAGTTGAGTCACAATCTAAAAAGGTTCACCCAGTTATGTGTCTGTAGTATTTATGTATCCGGTGGTAATACTGGAAAAAACAAAGTGCTTAGGGCCACGGCCAAGACTCATAAAGTAGCTGTGTTCAAGAATCAATATACTGAACTAGGAGAATCAATAACACTATCCAAAATTCTGAATTCCTATGGATGCCAATCATTCTAAATTTCAAAGGATAAAGTGAGATGCCAAAACTGTTCAGAAGCAAAAAGCTACTAGCCCTGCTCATCTAATTGGGACTAAGTTTCATTGATATTGTGAGATTCATTGTATATTATCTTCTTTTTATCCTATTTTGTTTTCAATTGCTTGGGGACAAGCAACAATTTAAGTTTGGTGTTGTGATGAGCGGATAATTTATACGCTTTTTGGCATTGTTTTTAGAAAGTTTTTAGTAGGATCTAGCTACTTTTTAAGTATATTTTTATTAGTTTTTAAGCAAAATTCACATTTCTGGACTTTACCATGAGTTTGTGTGTTTTTCTGTGATTTCAGGTATTTTCTGGCTGGAATTGAGAGACCTGAGCAAAAATCTGATTTAGAGGCTGAAAAAAGACTGCTGATGCTGTTGGATTCTGATCTCCCTGCACTCGAAATGGATTTTTTAGAGCTACAGAAACCCAAATGGCGCGCTCTCAATTGCGTTGGAATGTAGACATCCTTTGCTCGCGTTTTGACGACATAAACTGGCGTTCAAACGCCAACTTCCTGCCCTATTCTGGCGTTAAATGCAAGAAATAGGATAGAAGCTGCAGTTAAACGCCCAAACTGGCATAAAAGCTGGATTTTAACTCCAAGAATAGTCTCTACAGATGAAAGCTTCAATGCTCAGCCCAAGCACACACCAAGTGGGCCCCGAAAGTGGATTTCTGCATCATTTACTTATCTTTGTAAATCCTAGTAACTAGTTTAGTATAAATAGGACTTTTTACTATTGTACTCATATCTTTGATCATTTTTATGCTATCTTAGACTTTTATGGAGGCTGGCCATTCGGCCATGCCTGGACCATCATCACTTATGTATTTTCAACGGTAGAGTTTCTACACACCATAGATTAAGGTGTGGAGCTCTACTGTTCCTCGAGTATTAATGCAAAGTACTATTGTTCTTCTATTCAATTCAAGCTTATTCTTATTCTAAGATATTGATTCACACTTCAACCTGATGAATGTGATGATCCGTGACACTCATCACCATTCTCACTTATGAACGCGTGCCTAACAAATACTTCCATTCTACCTGCGAAAGCTTGAATGTATATGTCTTGGATTCCTGGTTTGCGATGCATGGTTGCCTCTCCTGACAACAGAGCCTTCCATTCCATGAGATCAGAGTCTTCGTGGTATAAGCTAGAATCAATTGGTAGCATTCTTGAGATCCGAAAAGTCTAAACCTTGTCTTTGGTATTCCGAGTAGGATCTGGGATGGGATGACTGTGACGAGCTTCACACTCATGACTGTTGGGCGTAGTGACAGACGCAAAAGGATCACTGGATTCTATTCCAACCCAAGTGAGAATCGACAGATGATTAGCCATGTGGGAAACCGTAGAGGACCATTTTCACTGAGAGGACAGGAGGTAGCCATTGACAACGATGATACCTGAACATACAGCTTTCCATGGAAGGGAGTATGAATGATTGAATGAAGATAGTAGGAAAACAGGGATTCAGAAGGAATAACGCATCTTCATACGCTTATCTGAAATTCCCACCAATGAATTGCATAAGTATCTCTATCTTTATTTTATGTTTATTTATCTTTTAATTATCAAAACTCTATAACCATTTGAATCCGCCTGACTGAAATTTACAAGATGACCATAGCTTGCTTCAAGCCGACAATCTTCGTGGGATCGACCCTTACTCACGTAAGGTTTATTACTTGGACGACCCAGTGCACTTGCTGGTTAGTTGTGCGAAGTTGTGAAAAAGAGTTGAGATTACAATTGTGCGTACCAAGTTGTTGGCGCCATTGAGATCACAATTTCGTGCACCATTGGTCCATATTGTAACTCAAGCCTTCCAAAGAGGTGTTGAGTTACTCCCAATAGTTATGTGGAGGAAAATGCATCCCTTGAGGCATCTCAGGGATTTCTTGATGAAGAATTTCCTCATGCTCTTGTTGAAGTCTATGAGTGGGCTCTCTTGTTTGCTCCATCCTTTTTTTAGTGATGGGCTTGTCCTCTTCAATGAGGATGTCTCCTTCTATGTCAATCTCAGCCAAATTACATAGGTGACAAATGAGATGAGGAAAGGCTAACCTTGCCAAAGTGGAGGACTTATCAGCCACCTTGTAGAGTTCTAGAGGTATGATGTCATGAACTTCCACTTCCTCCCCAATCATGATACTATGGATCATGATGGCCCGATCCACAGTCACTTCAGATCGGTTGCTAGTAGGAATGATGGAGCATTGGATGAACTCCAACCATCCTCTAGCCACAGGCTTAAGGTTCGGTCTTCTTAATTGAACTGGATTGCTCTTAAGTCTCTTTTCCATTGAGCTCCTTCCACACATATGTCCATGAGGACTTGGTCCAACCTTTGATCAGAGTTGACCCTTCTAGTGTAGGGGCGTGCGTTTTCTTGCATCATTTGCAAGTGGAATGCCAACCTTACATTTTCCGGACTGAAATCTAAGTATTTCTCCCGAACCATTGTAAGCCAATTCTTTGGATTCGGGTTCATACTTTGATCATGGTTCTTAGTGATCCATGCATTGGTATAGAACTCTTGAACCATTAAAATACCAACTTGTTGAATGGGGTTGGTGGGAACTTCCCATCCTCTTCTTCGGATTTCATGTCGGATCTCCGGATACTCATTTTTCTTGAGCAGGAAAGGGACCTCAAGGATCACCTTCTTCTTTGCCACAACTTCATAGAAGTGGTCTTGATGGACCTTTGAGATGAATATCTCCATCTCCCATGACTCGGAGGTGGAAGCTTTTGCCTTCCCTTTCCTCTTTCTAGAGGTTTCTTTGGCCTTAGGTGCCATAAATGGTTATGGAAAAGTAAAAAGCAATGCTTTTACCACACCAAACTTAAAAGGTTTGCTCGTCCTCGAGCAAAAGAAGAAAGAAAGAAGTAGAAGAAGAAGAAAATGGAGGAGATGGAACGGGAGATAGGTTCGGCCAAGGGGGAAGGAGAGTGTTTGTGATATGTGAAAATAAAGGAGTGAATAGGGGTATTTATAGGGAAAGAGAGGAAGAGTGGCTGAATGGAATTGGGTGGGGTAGGTGGGGTTCCTGTGGGGTCCACAGATCCTGAGGGGTCAAGGATTTCTCATCTCTACTCCTTTTAGGCGTGCAAAACGCCCTTATTATGCAATCCTGGCGTTTAACGCTAGACTGCTGCTTGTTTCTGGCGCTAAACGCCAGCTTTGTACCCTTTTCTGGTGTTAACGCTAGAAATGGGCACCAGACTGGCGTTTAACGCTCATTCTGCTACTCTTACTGGCGTTTAAACGCCAGTAAGTTCCTTCTCCAGGGTGTGCTATTTTTAATGCTGTTTTTGAATTTATTTTGATTTTTTCAGTTGTTTTTGTGACTTCAGATGATCATCAACCTAAAAAAAACATAAAAAAACATAGATAAATAAAAATTGGGTTGCCTCCCAACAAGCGCTTCTTTAATGTCAATAGCTTGACAGTGGGCTCTCATGGAGCCTCACAGACATTCAGAGCATGGTTGGAGCCTTCCAATACCAAACTTAGAGTTTAGTTGTGGCCTCCCAACACCAAACTTAGAGTTTGGTTGTGGCTTTATTTGACGCTGTATTGAGAGAAGCTTTTCATGCTTCCTCTCCATGTGTAAAGAAGGAGAATGTTGAGTCTTGAATACAAGGTAGTCCTCATTCAATTGAAGGACCAAATCTCCTCTGTCAACATCAATTACAGCTTTTGCTGTGGCTAGGAAAGGTCTGCCAAGGATGATGGATTCATCCTCATCCTTCCCAGTGTCTAGGATTATGAAATCAGCAGGGATGTAAAGGCCTTCAACCTTCACTAGCACGTCCTCTACTAATCCATAAGCCTTTTTCATGGATTTGTCTGCCATCTCTAGTGAGATTCTTGCAGCTTGAACCTCAAAGATTCCCAGTTTCTCCATGACAGAGAGTGGCATGAAGTTTATGCCTGACCCCAGGTCACACAGAGCCTTCTCAAAGGTCATGATGCCTATGGTACAAGGTATTAAGAACCTTCCAGGATCCTCTTTTTTTTGAGGTAATGTATGCCTAATCAAGTTATTCAGTTCATTGGTGAGCAAGGGGGGTTCATCCTCCCAAGTCTTATTACCAAATAACTTGGCATTCAGCTTCATGATTGCTCCAAGGTACTTAGCAACTTGCTCTTCAGTAATATCTTCATCCTCTTCAGAGGAGGAATACTCATCAGAGCTCATGAATGGCAGAAGTAGGTTCAATGTAATCTCTCTGGTCTCTAGATGAGCCTCAGATTCCTTAGGTTCCTCAAATGGGAACTCTTTTTTGTCCAGAGGACGTCCCATGAGGTCTTCCTCACTGGGATTCACGTCCTCCTCCTTCTCTCTAGGTTCGGCCACGCCAAGTAAGGTTTTGGCCTTGCACTCTCTTTTTGGATTCTCTTCTGTATTGCTTGGGAGAGTACTAGGAGGAGTTTCAGTGACTCTTTTACTCAGCTGGCCCACTTGTGCCTCCAAATTTCTAATGGAAGACCTTATTTCATTCATGAAACTGAGAGTAGCCTTAGATAGATTAGAGACTATATTTGCTAAGCTAGATGTGTTCTGCTCAGAATTCTCTATCTGTTGATGATAGGATGATGGAAAAGGCTTGCCATTGCTAAACCTATTTCTTCCACCATTATTATTGTTAAAGCCTTGTTTAGGCTTTTGTTGATCCTTCCATGAGAAATTTGGATGATTTCTCCATAAGGGATTATAGGTGTTTCCATAGGCTTCACCCATGTAATTCACCTCTGCCATTGCAGGGTTCTCAGGATCATAAGCTTCTTCTTCAGAAGATGCTTCTTTAGTACTGTTGGATGTATTTCACAATCCATTCAGACTCTGATAAATCATATTGACTTGCTGAGTCAACATTTTGTTCTGAGCCAATATGGCATTCAGAGCATCAATTTCAAGAACTTATTTCTTCTGAGGCGTCCCATTACTCACAGGATTCCTTTCAGAGGTGTACATGAACTGGTTATTTGTAACCATTTCAATGAGTTGTTGAGCTTCTGCAGGCATTTTCTTCAGGTGAATAGATCCACCTGCAGAATGGTCCAATGATATCTTAGACAATTCAGACAGACCATCATAGAATATATCCAAGATGGTCCATTTTGAGAGCATGTCAGAAGGACACTTTTTGGTAAGTTGCTTGTATCTTTTCCAAGCTTCATAGAGGGATTCACCTTTTTTCTGCCTGAAGGTTTGAACATCCACTCTAAGCTTGCTCAGTTTTTGAGGAGGAAAGAACTTGGCTAAGAAAGCCGTGACTAGCTTATCCCAAGAGTTCAGGCTATCTCTAGGTTGAGAGTCCAACCATGTTCTAGCTCTGTCTCTTACAGCAAAAGGGAAAAGCATAAGCTTGTAGACCTCGGGATCAACTCCATTGGTCTTAACAGTATCACAGGTCTGCAAAAATTCAGTTAAGAATTGAAAAGAATCTTCTGATGGAAGTCCATGAAACTTGCAGTTCTGTTACATCAGAGAAACTAATTGAGGTTTTAGCTCAAAATTGTTTGCTCCAATGGCAGGGATTGAGATGCTTCTTCCATGGAAGTTGGAATTTGGTGCAGTGAAGTCACCAAGAATCTTCCTTGCATTGTTGTTTGGTTCGGCCATTACTTCTTTTTCGAGATTCTCTGTAAGGTTTTCTCTGGATTGTTGTGCTTTAGCTTCTCTTAGCTTCTTCTTCAGAGTCCTTTCAGGTTCAGGGTCAGTTTCAACAAGAATGTCCTTGTCCTTGCTCCTGCTCATATGAAAAAGAAGAGAACAAAAAAGAAGAGAAATCCTCTCTGTCATAGTATAGAGATTCCTTTATGTGAGTAGAAGAAGAGAAGAATAGAAGAAGGAGAAGAGAAGAATTCGAACACAGAGAGGAAGAGAGGGTTCGAATTTTAAGATGAAGAGAAGTGTTAGTAGATAAATAAAATAAATAGAAAGGGATGAGAGAGAGAGTTTTCGAAAATTATTAAAAGGAAAAGGAAAATATTTTTGTTTTTATTTTAAAATTTAGTTAGAATTCGAAAATTAAGAAAGGGAATAAATTAAAAGTTAAAACAATTAGTTAAATAAAAAGATTTTTGAAACAGAGGAAGGTGATTTTTGAAATTTAGAGAGAGAAAATTAGTTAGGTGGTTTTGAAAAATATAAAAATTTTAAAATCAAACAAAATGTTAAGTGGTTAATTGAAAAAAGATTTGAAAATCACTTTTGAAAAGATAAGAAGTTAGAAAAGATTTTGAAATTGGTTTTGAAAAAGATATGATTTGAAAAAGATATGTTTGAAAAGATATGATTGAAAAGATATGATTGAAATTTATTTTGAAAAAGATTAATTTTTTAAAATCAAAATTAATGACTTGACTCACAAGAAATCAAAAGATATAATTCTAAAATTTAAAGTTTGAATCTTTCTTAACAAGATAGTAACAAACTTGAAATTTTTGAATCAAAACATTAATTGTTAGTATCAATTTCAAAAATAAAAGAAAAAGTTAAGAAAAAGATTTTTGAGAATTAATTTTAAAGAATTTTCGAAAATAACAAAAAGGAAAAAGAAATGATTTGGTTTTGAAAAAGATTTTGAAATTGAAATCTTGACTTGACTAACAAGAAACAACTAATTTAAAAATTTTTTGTCTAAGTCAACCCAAAGATTTCGAAATTTATGAGTGAAATAAGGAAAATATATTTTTTATATTTGAATTTTTAATGAGGATGGAGAAAAACACAAAAATGACTCAAAACATGAAACATTTTGGATTAAAACAAATGATGCATGCAAGAACACTATGAATGTCAAGATGAACACCAAGAACACTTTGAAGATCAAGATGAACATCAAGACTTATTTTGAAAAAATTTTCAAGAAAAGAAAAACACGCGGACACCAAACTTAGAGATTTTTCATGTTTAGACACTATAAATTAAAAAATGCATATGAAAAATAACAAAAGACACAAAACAAGAAAATATGAAGATCAAACAAGGAGACTCATTAAGAACAACTTGAAGATCATGAAGAATGCAATGCATGAATTTTCGAAAAATGCACAAATTTTAAAAACATGCAATTGACACCAAACTCAAAACTTGACTCTAGACTCAAACAAGAAACACAATATTTTTGGTTTCTATGATTTTATAATTTTTTTTATTTTTCAAAAATTATTTTTAGAAAAACGAAAAAGAAGAAAAAAATTTTTGAAAGATTTTTGAAAACTTCTTGAAAAAAAATAAAATAAAGGTTGAAACAAGAAAAAAATTACCTAATCTGAGCAACAAGATGAACCGTCAGTTGTCCAAATAAACTCGAACAATCCCCGGCAACGACACTAAAAACTTGGTGCACAAAAATTGTGATCTCAATGGCGCCAACAACTTGGTACGCACAATTGTAATCTCAACTCTTTTTCACAACTTCGCACAACTAACCAGCAAGTGCACTGGGTCGTCCAAGTAATAAACCTTACGTGAGTAAGGGTCGATCCCACGGAGATTGTTGGCTTGAAGAAAGCTATGGTCATCTTGTAAATCTCAGTCAGGCGGATTCAAATGGTTATGGAGTTTTGATAATTAAAAGATAAATAAACACAAAATAAAGATAGAGATACTTATGTAATTAATTGGTGGAAATTTCAGATAAGCGTGTGAAGATGCGTTATTCCTTCTGAATCTCTGCTTTCATACTGCCTTCGTCCAATCCTTCATACTCCTTTCTATGGCAAGCTGTATGTTGGGGATCACCGTTGTCAATGGCTACCGTCCGTCCTCTCAGTGAAAATGGTCAAAATACGCTGTCACCGCATGGCTAATCATCTGTTGGTTCTCACTCGTGTTGGAATAGGATCCATTGATCTTTTTACGTCTGTCACTACGCCCAACACTCGCGAGTTTGAAGCTCGTCACAGTCATCCCATCCCAGATCCTACTCGGAATACCACAGACAAGGTTTAGACTTTCTGGATCTCAAGAATGCTGCCAATTGTTCTAGCTTATACCACAAAGACTCTGATCGTGAACCAGAAGGCTAAGAGATATGCATTCAAGCTTGTTTTCATGTAGAACGGAAGTGTTTGTCAGGAATGCATTCATAAGTGAGAATGGTGATGAGCGTCACATAATCATCACAGTCATCATGTTCTTGTGTGCGAATAGATATCTTAGAACAGGAATAAGCATGAATTGAATAGAAAATAGTAGTAATTGCATTAATACTCGAGGAACAGCAGAGCTCCACACCTTAATCTATGGTGTGTAGAAACTCCACCGTTGAAAATACATAAGTGACGATGGTCCAGGCATGGCCGTGAGGCCAGCCCCCAATGTCTAAGATAGCATAAAACTGATCAAAGATCCCAGCATAATGTGAGTACAATAGTAAAAAGTCCTATTTATAATGAGCTAGTAACTTAGGGTTTACAGAAATAAGTAAATGATGCAGAAATCTACTTCCGGGACCTACTTGGTGTGTGCTTGGGCTGAGCATTGAAGCTTTCACGTGTAGAGACTTCTCTTGGAGTTAAACACCAGTTTGCAGCCTGTTTTGGGCGTTTAACTCTAGCTTGTAACCTGTTTCTGGCATTTAACGCCAGAATAGGTAGAAAGTTAGCGTTTGAACGCCAGTTTGCGTCATCAAAACTCGGGCAAAGTATAAACTATTATATATTGCTAGAAAGCCTTGGATGTCTTCTTTCAACGCAGTTGAGAGCGCGCCATTTGGGTTTCTGTAGCTCCAAAAAATCGATTTTGAGTGAAGGGAGATCAGAATCCAACAGCATCAGCAGTCCTTTTTCAGCTTTTGAATCAGATTTTTGCTCAGGTCCCTCAATTTCAGCCAGAAAATACATGAAATCACAGAAAAACACACAAACTCATAGTAAAGTCTAGAAATGTGAATTCTGCATAAAAACTAATAAAAATATACTAAAAAGTAGCTAAATCCTACTAAAATCTACCTAAAAATAATGCCAAAAAGCGTATAAATTATCCGCTCATCACCTCCTAACCATTGATGCTCAAAGCCTTGGATCCCTGCTCTTGCCTTTTGGTTTAAAGAGCTATTTGTTTTTTTTTCTTTCTTTTTCTGCCTTTTTTTTCGCAATTTTTTTCTTTCTTTCTGTTGCTTTTTCTTGCTTCAAGAATTAATTTTTGGATTTTTTAGATTATCAATAATACTTCACTTTTATAATCATTCTTTCAAGAGCCAACATTCTTAACTCCAACATCAAATACGCACTGTTCATTCATGCATTCAGAAAGTAAAAGCAATGCCACCACATCCAATAATTGAACTATTCTTAATATATAACTCAAGATTCATGCATCTTACTTTTCTTTTTCAAATAAAATTTTCTTTTAACAAAGATGAGAGATGTATGGAGTATTTCATAGCTTTAAGACATAAAATAAAGATGATCATGCACTAGAAACAGACAATAAAACAAAATACATGGAAAACAGATAAATGACATAGGCAAAGGAAAGTATGGAACGTGACCACCTTAGTGACGGCGGCTACCACTTCCTCTTTGGAATCCGATTGAGCGCTTGATATCTTCTATGTCACGCCCTTGTCTTTGTTGCTCTTCCCTTATGGCTCTTTGATCTTCTCTTATTTCATAGAGGATGGTGGAATGCTCTTGATGTTCCATCCTCATTTGATCCATGTTGGAGCTCAATTCTCCTAGAAAAGTGTGCAATTGGTCTCAATAGTCTTGGAGAGGAAAATGCATCCCTTGCGGCATCTCAGGGATTTCTTGTTGAGGCGACTCCACATGCTCTTGTTGAGGTGCATGTGTAGGCTCTCTAGTTTGCTCCATCCTTCTTTTAGTGATGATCTTGTCCTCTTTAATGGAGATGTCTTCTTCTATGACAATTCCAGCTGAATTGCATAGGTGACCGATAAGGTGGAAAAAGCAAACCTTGCTAAGGTGGAAGGCTTTTCAGCTATCTTGTACAGTTCTTGAGGTATTACCTCATGTACTTCCACCTCACTTCCAAGCATGATGCAATGAATCATGATGGCTCGGTTAATGGTCACTTCTGACCGATTGCTATTAGGGATGATAGAGCGTTGGATGAATTCCAACCATCCTCTAGCTATGGGCTTGAGGTCAAGCCTTCTTAGTTGGATAGGCTTGCCTTGAGCATCCCTCTTCCACTGAGCTCCTTCCACACAAATGTCTGAAAGGACTTGGTCCAGCCTCTAATCAAATTTTACTCTCCTAGTGTAAGGATGTGGGTCTCTTTGCATGATTGGCAAATGGAGCGCCAACCTTACACTTTTTGGGCTGAAATCCAAGAGACGCCCTCGGACCATGGTATGCCAATTTTTGGGACTTGGGTTCACGCTTGTATCATGGTTCTTCGTGACCCATGCATTGGCATAGAACTCTTGTACCATTAAGATTTTAACTTCCGAAATAGGATTGGTTAGGACTTCCCAACCTCTCCTCTGGATTTCTGGTCGGATCTCCGGGTACTCATTCTTTTTTAGCCTAAAGGGGACTCCATAAATTACCCTTTTCTGTGCCACTACTTCATAGAAGTGGTCTTGACGAGCCTTTGTGATGAATTTCTCCATCTCCCAAGGTTCGGAGGTGGAAGCAATAGCTTTCCCTTTCCTCTTCTTAGAGGATTCTCTAACTTTGGGTGTCAAAAGTGTGAATAGAAAGAAAAAAGTAATGCTTTTCCAACACCAAACTTAAAAGCTTTTCTCATCCTCAAGCAAAATATGAAGAAAAGAGTAGAAGAAGAAGAGAATTTGTAAAGAAAGGAAGAGAGGAGGTTTGGGCCAAGAGGGGCTTTAGTGTATCAAGTGTGTTGGAGAGGTGGTATAAGGGGTCATTTATAGGGTTGGGATGGGTTGGGGTTTTGGTTATGGGAAGGGAAAATGGGAGGGAAAATTTGAATTTGGAGTGACTGTGGTTGGTGTGAGGGTTTTGATGGTTTTGGGAAGAGGTATGGATATGATTGGTTGAAGGTTTATGGGGGAAGAGTGTGTGGGGAAGACTGAAAATAAGAGAGAGAAGAAGTGGCATAGTGAAGATTCTGTGGTACCCACTAATCTTGGGGGGGCTAGGGATTTTGAATTCTCTGCCCCGTTGTAGGTGTTTAACGTGCAGCTCTTGCTCCTAGTTGGCGTTCAACACCAGCAATGTGCTCCTAATAAGGCATTGAACTCCCTTTGGGGTGCTCCTTCCTGGCATTCAATGCCAGGTCTCTACCCCCTGAATGCTAGCTTCATAATCCCTGGCTGGCGTTCAACGCCAGCAATGCTGCTCCTCATGGGCGTTGAACGCCTACTCTAGCCTCCTTGTCTGGCGTTCAACGCCAGCAAGGTTTCTTCTCCAGAGTATTCTGTTTCCATTTATGACTATTTTTGTTTCTGTCCTAGCTACTACACATGATCACAAACTTAAAGAAATAATAATGTAAGATAAAATTAAACAATAAATAAGTAGGGTTGGGTTACCTCCCAACAAGCGCTTCTTTAACGTCACTAGCTTGACAATTAGTTCCTTATGGAGATGGATAAGGGCTCAGAATTTCGCCCCTTTCAGTGAACTTCTTACCTGTGCTCTCATGGATAAGTTTCACATGTTCTAGAGATAGGATCCTGTTCACAGTGTGCAGAGTGACAGGGTTGTCAGTGAAGACAACTCTCATGCCAAGTGAGCGGCCTTCAATGGGGATCTTCTTGTTCCTCTATTCCTTAGGTACTTTCTTCTTAGTACCAGTGTTTTCAGTGCTTGATAATGGCTGCCCAACACCAAACTTAGAGCTGGTATCTGGGGGCTTTGTATAGCTTTGCACTGAGAGAGAGGGTTGGAACACTAGGTATTGCACAACTGTCTCTCTTTTGTCAGAGGGAAAGTTAGAGTTAGGCATCTTGAATAAGATATTATCCTCCCATAACTGTAGAATCAGTTCTCCCTTTGCTACATCAATGATGGCATTGGCAGTGGCTAGGAAGGGTCTTCCAAGGATGATGGATTCATCATTTTCCTTCCTAATGTCTAAGATTATAAAATCTGCAGGGATGTAAAGGTTCTCAACCTTTACTAAGACATCCTCTACCAGACCATATGCCTTCTTCATTGATTTGTCTGCCATCTCTAGTGAGATTCTTGCAGCTTGTACCTTAAAGATTCCCAGTCTGTCCATTACAGAGAGTGGAATGAGATTTATGCTTGATCCTAGGTCACACAGAGCTTTCTCAAAGGTAATAGTACCTATGGTGCAAGGAATTACGAAGTGTCCGGGGTCTGGCAGCTTCTGAGGTAGTTTCTTCTGAACCAAGGCATTGAGTTCCTTGGTGAGCACTAGGGGTTCTTCCTCTAATATCCCTGTGCCAAATAGCTTGGCATTCAGCTTCATCAGAAGTCCTAGGTACTGAGCAACTTGCTCTTTCCTAGTTTCCTATTCCTCATCAGAGGAGGAGTACTCTTTGGATTCCATAATCTTCAACCTAGCATTCAAGGGAATTTCAATGGGCTCCTCATGGATTTTGGGTTCCAACAGTTCTTCAATAGGAGAGTTCTTAGTGGGCTTAGGGTACCCAACTACACTTATTGTGGCGTTCAATGGCAGGACTTGTGTCGTTTTGGGCGTTGAACGCCCAGCTTGTGTCCCTTTGCTGGCGTTCAACACCAGATGTTGTGCCTTTTTGGTGTTGAACGCCCAGTAAGAACCTCCTTACTGGTGTTCAACGCCAGTGATAGCTCTCCTTTTGGCGTTGAACGCCTAGTAAGGACCTCATTACTGGCGTTCAACGCCATTGATAGTGCTTCTATGGGCGTTGAACATCCAGTAAGGACCTCCTTACTGGCATTCAACTCCAGTACACCCCCTTCAGATTTTACCTCAGTCTCTATAGTGATGGCCTTGCACTCTTCTCTTGGGTTAACCCCAGTGTTACTTGAAAGAGTATTAGGAGGAGTCTCAGGGATTCTCTTACTCAGCTGACCAATTTATACCTTCAGATTTCTGATAGAGCACCTAGTTTCTGTTATGAAATTGTGAGTGGTCTTAAAGAGTTCAAAGACTATGGTTGCTAAGTCAGAGAAACTCTACTTAGAAGCTTCCATCTGTTGCTAAGAAGGTGGGAATGGTGGTCTGTTGTTGAACCTATTTTGGGTTCTTCTACCTTGATTATTATTGAAGCCTTGTTGAGGCTTCTGTTGATCCTTCTGTTCCGAGGGTCACCTGAAACTGTAGGCCGATCTTGGATGAGATCGTCTGTGTTGGTCGGGACCGACGTGTCCGGTAGGTGTACGGCGGCCGGAGTTGACGTGTCCGACTTGTTGGACTTGGTAGTGGTGCTGATCCTTCGTCCCCGGAGGGTGGGGGGTACCTGCAAGGGACTTCGATGCTTAAGTTAGCAAGGGTATTAAGCAGGCATTTAGTAGAATCAGAGTATGAGTTATACCTGGGTGCTCCAGTGTATTTATAATGGTGAGATGTGGCCTTCTGCGGATAAGATAAGTTAGTTATCTTATCTTATCTTTATCTTTCAGTGAGGTCATCTTTAAGGGAACCGCCTTTATCTCTATGGGCTTGGGCTGCCCTTAGATTTGGGGTGCGTTCCTCTATTTGGGCCCTTCGTTTGGGCTTTCTTGTGACTTGGCCGAGCTCTTTGAGGAGAGGTCGGGTTGTCCTGACCTGAAGAGGTCGGTCGCTTTACCTGTAGAACATCCCGGGTCGGACAGCTCGACCCAGGGTATGAACAGTGCCCCTGCTTGAGCTTCGGTCTTCTTTTTTGAGGCCGAGTCCTTGACTTCGGTCCTTCTTTGGTGAAGCCGAACTCAAGCATTTTGTCGATTCCTTTGTATCAGCTTTTGAATGTAGAACGTTTCTTTTAAAAGACGCGCGCTTTTATACCGGCGCTTTTTTGGGAACGTGCGAGGGTTTAATGCTTTTAATTTTGAGCATTAATTGCCCCGTTTCCCTTAGGCTCTTCTACTTTGTATTTTGAAACCCCGAAAACGGTTTCTCTTCTTTTGCTCTTTCGTAACTTCTTTTCTCAGTTTTCTCCACTCTCTTGTTTTTTCATTTGCTTTTTCTGCTTTCCTTACGGTGCGGCGTCATTTAGAGCTTGGGGTCTTTGTATTTCTTCCGGCGACATTGCTTTTGCTTCGCATTCTCAGATTTCGTCTTCCTCCTTTGGTTTTTGTTGAAGCTCGCTTGTTCTTTCCAGGTTGGTAATAGCTTTTCTTGTCTTCTTCGTGGCTTCATTTTTAATTTTGGTGATAGTTCTGGTTTTGCATGTTTGACAGTTTGGATCTTTTTGCGATCTTTTACTTGTTGCTGCGATATGTTTTTCTTATCTTCCTTCTTATGGTTTTTCTTGGAATTTCCGTTGAGGCTTTCTGGGGTTTTACTGTTGCTTTTTGATACTGGTAGAAGATCTGTATCTGTTTCTTACTTTTGGAGATTACTTCCTTTCTGATCCTGTGCAAAAAGGTCGCGTCTTTAATGGTCCCCTGCTTTGTTGCTTTTGGGAATGTTTTGTTTGGTAGGCTCTGTAATGATTTGCTGTGTTTTTTCTTTGATGAAAAGCACTTTTGTTGTTTTGAAGCCTTCTTTTTTGAGAAATGCCTGGGATGTGATCTGGAAACCTTGCATAATTGCTGCCTCCAAAGGATGCCCCGGGACTTTGGTTTGAGTCTTGGGGTTTTCCTTTTCTTGCTTTTCATTGCCTCAGAAGTATTGACCGAGTTATTTTCCCCTTTGTCCGAGATGTTTGTAGTAACCTTATTTTCTTTTCTTTACTTGTAGGATTTAGTTGGCCTCATGTCTTCTCGCAATAACATTATAGAGATGTCTTCCAGAGTTCCCGAGGGGATGTCTGATTGGCTAGACTCCCTTGTTTTGTTGTGTGTTTCCGTTGTGGACGCTGAATTTTGCACAGAGCTGAGGAAGCGTCATAGGATTTGTGGAAACAATGCTCGCGAGGGGGATTACGAGCTTGTTGCTCCTGATTCTGATGAGAGGGTTTGCTTTTCGACTTCCATTGAGAGGGAGCGTCCCTTCTTCTATGCCTATGAATACTTTTTCAGCCAGTTGAATGTTACTTTCCTTTTAATGCTTTTGAAACCGACCTGTTGTGGTCGTGTAATATTGCTCCATCCCAGCTTCACCCCAATTCCTGGGGTTTTATTAAAATTTTTCAACTTCTCTGCCGTGAACTAGATGTAACACCTTCCCAGACTTTGTTTTTTTACTTGTTTGTTTCTGCCAAGCCTGGCGGTTCTTCAAAAAAGAAGGCTTCCTGGGTTTCCTTCAGGTCCGCCCAGGGCCACAAAGTTTTTGCTATGTATGATGAGTCCTTTAAGGATTTCAAGAATTACTTCTTTAAAGTTCGTGCTGTCGAGGGGGCCCGCCCCTTTTTTTTTGACGAAAATGATGAGCCTTCTTTCCTTCTAGAGTGGCAGAGGGATGTGAGAGTGTCTTGTTATACTTGGGAGATGCTTGATGATGTTGAGCATGCTTTCGTTGTTGTTCTTGAGGATCTATGGGGGAAACCGCCCCATCTTGATACAAAAAGATTTTTGAATGACCCATCCTTAGTTCGGACTGTTTTGGGTATTTGTCTGACTTGTTTCTGTACTTATTTCCTTTTCCTTCCTCTTTTGTAGCTCTTTGTCGTGACTGTTTTTATGTTTTGTAGGGATGTCAAAGAATAACGACTCTATGAAGGCCTTCAAAAGGGCAAAGAAGGCAACTGCTGCTCTGAACATCTCGGCCAAGGTGGCCAGCGAGGGATCTTCACAGGTCCCCCTGAAGCCCCCGGTGCCGAGTTCCCTTGGGCCGAGGAAAGTGATTCCTACTCCCCAGTTTCATCAGGTCGATCCTCCTCAAACTTCTGCTGCTGCTTCTGGTGCCCTACCTTTGAAAAAGCAAAAAACATCCAAACCCTTTAACTTGGATGCTCCAGACTTTGACGCCATTGAATTTGTAGACCAGCAAATTGCCCCCTATGGTGGGCTTTCCATGGACGACGTGTCTCTTTTAAAGCATTTGTATTTTATTACCCAAAATAGTGTGAAGATGGCCCATATGGGTGCGGCTATTTTTCGAACAATTCAGGGGATTCCGATTCATGCTACCAAATCTTTTATGGAGGATGCCAAGTCAGAATTTGATCGAATCAGGGGTCTGAAGGAGGAGTTGGAGGTGAAGTTGGCCAAGGTGGAGAAGGAACTAGAGGGTGAGAAGGCCAGCTCTATTGCCCTTGCTGCTTCTCTGAAGCTGGCCGAAGACATGGCTTTGAAATATAAGGATAGCTATATCTCGGCTTATAGGGAATTAATGCATCTTCGGGAGGAGTTGGAAACAGCTCGGGTTAATTATGGTGAGCTTCAGGGCCACCTTGTGGGTAGTGTAACTGCTGCCTCCGAGAACCTGATGGAGCAGTTCCGGGTTGTTGCTTCTGATGTCGACTTGACTCTTATCAGCCTGGATAATGTCGTGAGAGATGGTAAGATTGTCCCTGATGACCAGGATGATAAAGAGACTGATCCTCCCCCAGTGCCTTTTCTTAAGGTGTCGACCTCCTCTGTTCCTCCCGTTACATCTGATCCGGATTACCAGATTCTGAACCGGGATGATGGAACCGTAGATGCCGTGCCCCTTCAGACTCGTCCTCCTTCTCCTCATACTGATGCTGCCGGGAAAGCTCCCGATCTTTAGCTGATCTTTTTCTGGATATTTTATGTACATAGCCCGGTTTGTGGGCTTTTGAACTTTGTTTTATTTGTTCTTCTGGACACTTCTAGTTGTCTGTCTTGCAACTCTTTTTGAAAAACAAAAGTAGCTTCCGAGGTTGGTTTTGTGGTGACCTCTTGAAGCTTTTATCGTATTATGCATGATATCTATTGAAATTTTGCTGTCTGGCCTCTTTAGGTTGTTTGCTTGCTTATCGTTTGTAGCTTGGATCCTTTTGAGGTCTGTGCCTTGTGGGGGGTCCGACTTGTTTCTCGGTTTCCTCGCTCTTGTTTGTATTTTTAGCGCCTTATGACCGATTTCTTTATGTTGGTCCCCCTCAAAAGCTATTTTTGTGATCCCCTTTTCTGGGCCTTTACTTGGTCTCTTTCAGGGATTATGTTGATAACTTTTTAGTGGTAGGAGTCCGACTTGGTTATGTCGGTCTTCTTTAAGTTATTTCTGTAATCCTCTTTTTTGGATCTTTGTCAGATCTCTTTCAGGGATTACCTTGATAACTTTTTAATGGTAGGAGTCCGACTTGGTTATATCGGTCTCCTTTAAGTTATTTCTGTAATCCTCTTTTTTGGACCTTTGTCAGGTCTCTTCCAGGGATTACCTTGATAACTTTTTAATGGTAGGAGTCCGACTTGGTTATATCGGTCTCCTTTAAGTTATTTCTATAATCCTCTTTTTTGGACCTTTGTCAGGTCTCTTCCAGGGATTACCTTGATAACTTTTTAATGGTAGGAGTCCGACTTGGTTATATCGGTCTCCTTTAAGTTATTTTTTGTAGTCCTCTTTCTTGGATCTTTGTCAAATCTCTTTCAGGGACTACTTAGATAAATTTTTAATTTTGGGCTGACTTTGTTATGTCAGGCCCTTCTAAGTTAAAGTAATCCTCTTTAATAGGGTTGGCCAGACCTCTTTCCAGGGTTTACTTATAACTTGGGTTGACTTGGTCCGACTTCTGAACGTCGGCCAGTCTTTAAGTTATTATATTAGCTATCCATAAGACCTCGTCAGGTTCTTTTTTTTTTTGGATTGCTTTCGATAACTTCTTACATTATTCTGTGTTCATCTTTGCCGATTTGTAGAAAATGGTTGGCGTCTTTAGATCGTCCTTTGGGTGAATCGCGTTTTCACCTTTATCGGACGATTGTCTTTATCGTGGTCGCGCAGTGAATTTGTTTTTCACTTTCTGCCGACCTGTTGCTTTATAATCGGACGATGAATACTTCAGATTAATGCGTCTTGGAATCTTGTAGAATATCTAAATAAACTTTATTCAAAGAAAAGATGCAAATATATACATGTGGGAATTTCCTTGTTCCTAGGTCTCGTCATGGTGCCTCATTAAAAAACCTTTTCAGAAAAAAGAGCGCATCCATTGAGATCCTTTACCTTTTCTAACTGTAGTACCTTCTTAGGTTGCAGGCGTGCCATGATCGAGGAAACTCTCGTCCATCAAGCTCGGACAGTCTGTAGTAGCCCTTCCCTAGTACTTCAATGACTCGGTAAGGTCCTTTCCAGTTTGCTGCCAGCTTTCCTTCTCCGGGTCGAGTTATTCCAATGTCATTTCTGATTAGGATGAGATCATTCTCTGCAAAACTTCTCGGCACTACCTTTTGATTATATCTGGAAGCCATTCGTCACTTTAGAGCTTCTTCCCTGATTCGAGCTCTTTCTTGGATTTCGGGTAACAAGTCGAGCTCTTCTCTCTGAAGTTGGGAGTTTGCTCGTTCATTGTAGTGGACTACTCGGGGAGATCCTTCTTCAATTTCTATTGGAATCATTGCCTCCACTCCGTATGCTAGTCGGAATGGTGATTCGTTTGTAGCAGAATGGGGGGTTGTGCGATATGCCCATAGGACTTGTGGAAGTTCCTCGGCCCAAGCTCCCTTTGCTTCTTGTAGCCTCTCTTTTAAGCCGGCCAATATGACTTTGTTGGCCGCTTCGGCTTGTCCATTGGCTTGGGGATGTTCGACGGAGGTGAACTGGTGTTTTATGTTCAAGTCGGCCACCAGTTTTTTGAAGCCTGCCTCTGTAAATTGGGTACCGTTGTCCGTGGTGATGGAGTATGGTACCCCGAACCTCATAATAATGTTCCTATATAGGAATTTTTGACTTCTTTGAGCAGTGGCGTTGGCCAGGGGTTCTGCCTCGATCCATTTTGTGAAATAGTCTACTCCTACTATGAGGAATTTTACTTGTCCCGATCCCTGTGGGAAGGGTCCGAGTAGGTCGAGTCCCCATTTTGCAAATGGCCAGGGTGAGGTCACGCTAATGAGCTTTTCTGGTGGGGCAATGTGAAAGTTGGCATGCTTCTGGCATGGTGGACATGTCCTTACAAATTCCGTAGCCTCCTTTTGTAGAGTTGGCCAATAGAATCCCGCCCGGAGTATCTTTTTGGTGAGAGCTTGCGTTCCGAGATGATTGCCACAAATGCCGCTGTGTACTTCCTCCAAGACTTCCTTTGTGTTGGAAGTTGGTACGCATTTTAGTAAAGGTGTTGATATCCCTCTTTTGTACAGCGTGTTGTTTATGATAGTGTAGTACTGTGCCTCCCTTTTTAGCCTCTTTGCCTCCTTTTCATCTGTAGGGAGTTCTTTTGTTTTGAGGTAGTTTATTATGGGGGTCATCCATCCTTGATCCCGACTTATTATGGCTAGGATTCTTTCTTCTTCCGCTATTGACGGGTTATGTAATACCTCCTGGATGAGGCTTCTGTTGTTGCCTCCTGGTTTGGTGCTGGCTAATTTTGAAAGGGCGTCAGCTCGGGCATTTTGCTCACGAGGTATGTGGTGGATCCTATATTCCCCGAGTTGTTCGAGCTGTTCTTTGGTTCTATCCAAATATTTTTTCATGGTCGGATCTTTGGCTTGGTAGCTTCCTGTTATTTGTGAGGTGATGACTTGTGAGTCACTGTAGATGTTGAGTTTCCGAGCTCCAACCTCCTTAGCCAGTTTCAGACCAGCTAATAGTGCTTCGTATTTTGCCTGGTTGTTTGAGGCTGGGAATCCGAATTTGAGCGAGAGCTCAAGTTGAGTTCCTTGGTTGCTCTCAATTATCACACCCGCACCGCTTCCTGTTTTATTCGAGGATCCGTCTACGTATATGTTCCATTCTATGGGGATTTCCGGGATGTCTGTAAATTCTGCGATGAAGTCGGCCAGGTGTTGCGATTTGATTGCTGTACGCGCCTCGTATTGGAGGTCGAACTCGGACAATTCGATTGCCCATTGTAGGATTCTTCCTGCCAGATCTATTTTCTGCAATATCCCTTTTATGGGTTGGTTGGTTCGAATTTTAATGGTATGCGCTTGGAAATATGGGCGAAGCCGCCGGGATGTGAGGATCAGAGCGTAGGCAAACTTTTTTATTTTCTGATAGTTCAGCTCGGATCCCTGTAGTGCTTTGCTAATGAAGTAGACGGGTTTTTGCCCATGTTCGTCTTCTCTAACTAGTGCTGAGGCTATTGCCCGGCTCCCTACTGCGAGATATAATATGAGCGGTTCTCCTTCTTGTGGCCGAGATAGGATAGGTGGCCGTCCTAAGAACTCCTTGAAGTCTAGGAAGGCTTGCTCACATTCTGTCGTCCATTCGAACTGTTTTCCCTTTCTTAAAGTAGCATAGAAGGGAAGAGATCTTATCGCAGCTCCTGCTAAGAATCGAGATAGAGCGGCTAACCTCCCGTTGAGTTGTTGTACCTCTTTGATACAGGTTGGGCTTTTCATGTTGAGTATGGCTCGACATTTGTTTGGATTTGCTTCAATCCCCCTTTGCGTGAGCATGAAGCCCAAGAATTTGCCGGCTTCTACTGCGAAGGTGCATTTTGCGGGATTGAGTCGCATGTTGTGTTTCCTGATAGTAGAGAACACTTGAGTCAGGTCGGATAACAATGTATCTTCGCTTTGTGTCTTTATCAACATATCGTCTACATAAACTTCCATGATTTTTCCGATGTGATCTGAGAAAACTTTATTCATTAGCCTTTGATAAGAAGCTCCTGCGTTCTTGAGACCAAAAGGCATCACGATGTAACAGTAGTTTGCTTTCGGTGTTAGGAACGAGGTTTTTTCTTGATCTGGTGGATACATGGGGATTTGGTTGTACCCTGAATATGCATCCATGAATGAGAGATACTTATATCCTGATGAAGCGTCCACTAGAGCGTCGATGCTTGGGAGTGGGTAGGGGTCTTTTGGGCAGGCTTTGTTGAGGTCGGTGTAGTCGGTGCACATTCGCCACTTCCCATTTGACTTTTTCACTAAGACGACGTTTGCTAGCCATAGTGGATATTTGACTTCCCTTATGAACCCGGCCTCAAGTAGCGCTTGTACTTGTTCTTCTACAGCCTGAGCTCGTTCTGGTCCAAGTTTTCTTCGTCTTTGTTGTACCGGCCGGGATCCCGGATAGACTGCCAATTTGTGGCTCATTAGTTCGGGATCAATACCTGGCATGTCGGCAGCTTTCCATGCGAAGAGATCAACATTATCTCGTAGGAACCGTATTAGTGATTCCTTTATGTCTCCCTTCAGGATCGTGCCAATGTTAGTTATTTTATCCGAGGTGTCTCCGATCTGGATTCTTTCTACTTCTCCTTCGGGTTGTGGTCGGAATTCTTCTCGCTTCTGGACTCCACCGAGCTCGATTGTGTGGAACTCTCCTCCTTCACCTCGGAGGTTTAGGCTTTCGTTATAACAGCGACGTGCCATTTTTTGATCTGCCTTTGTTGTAGCTATCCCTTCTGCAGTTGGAAATTTCATACACAGATGTGGGGTTGAAACTATTGCGCCGAGTTGATTTAACGTTGCCCGACCTATTAAGGCATTGTAGGCTGAGCTTACGTCAACCACGATGTAGTCTATCTTGAGTGTTCTGGATTGGTTTTCCTTTCCGAAGGTTGTATGCAGCGATACGTATCCCAACGGTTGAACTGGGGCATCTCCTAGTCCGAACAGGCTGTTCGGGTATGCTCTTAGCTCTTTTTCTTCTAGACCGAGTTTGTCGAAGGCACTTTTGAATAGGATGTCGGCAGAGCTTCCCTGGTCAATTAATGTACGGTGAAGGTTGGCATTTGCCAGTATGATCGTAATGACCATGGGGTCGTCGTGTCCCGAGATGATTCCGGATGCGTCTTCCTTGGTAAACGTGATTGCTGGGATGTCTGGGGCTTCCTTTTTTCCTTCGACGTGGTATACTTCTTTGAAGTGTCGCTTTCGAGATGATTTGGAGATTCCTCCTCCAGCAAATCCGCCGTGTATTACGTGAACGTGTCTTTCCGGTGTGCGAGGTGATCGTTCAGATTGTCCAACATCCTCATCCCGTCTTCTTTTTCTTGGTTCGTCATCCCGATTGGCCAAAAACTGATCTAGCTTTCCTTCTCTTACTAGTTTTTCTATGACGTTTTTCAAGTCAAAGCATTCGTTGGTGGAGTGCCCTCGAAGTCGGTGATACTCACAGTATTCATTCCGATTTCCTCCTCCTCTTTTGCCTTTAAGTGGCCGAGCTGGAGGGATTTTCTCTGTATGGCAGACTTCTTTGTAAACATCTACCAAGGATACCCTAAGAGGAGTAGTGTTATGATATTTTTTGATTTTCTCTCTGGAGCGATCTTCCTTTTTCTTGGATTCTTTATCTTTGTAGGTAGAGCCGAACTTTGAGGCTTCGACAAGTTGAGAGTTTTCCTCCATGTTGATGTATTTTTGTGCCCGTTCTTGTACTTCGTCTAAGGATGTAGGATATCTCTTTGATATAGATTGGCTAAATGGTCCTTCTCGTAGGCCATTTATAAGGCCCATAATGGCAGCCTCTGTTGGTAGACTTTGTATGTCCATGCATGTTTTGTTGAATCTTTCCATGTAGTTGCGAAGGCTCTCCCGATCTCCTTGTTTGATCCCTAGGAGGCTAGGTGTATATTTGGCTTTGTCCTTTTGTATGGAGAATCGGGCCAGGAACTTCTTGGCCAGATCGTCGAAACTCGAGATGGATTTTGGAGGTAGGTTGTCAAACCATTTAATGGCTGTTTTGGTGAGAATTGTTGGAAAGGCTTTGCAGCGGACTGCATCTGGGGCATCTGTGAGGTACATTCTACTTCTGAAGTTGCTGAGATGATGATTGGGGTCCGAGGTGCCGTCATATAGAGTCATATCCGGAAGCTTGAAATCTTTTGGAATTTTGGTCTTCATAATTTCTTTGGTGAATGGGTCTTGATCTTTCTGAGAGCTATCTTCTGCGGAGGATCGAGTAGCTTTAGTTTTAAGATCGGCTTCGAGTTTTACGAGCTTATCTTCTAGTTCTCTGCGCCGCCTTATCTCCCGGCGCAGATCTTCTTCTCTTTCACGTCGATGTTGGGCTTCTTTCTCAAGTTGTTCCAATCGGCTTTGAAGTGCTTCTATTACTCCTGGATTTGACAAATTTTTGTCGCCATTGGTTTCTGGAGTATCTTTGAGTATTGTGTCCGCGTTTTTATGCGGCGTTCTGTCTTCCAAACCTGAATCGTGGTCGTTATCATGGTCATCCGCCATGTTAATGGGATCACTTCCAGGTTCCCCGGCAACGGCGCCAATGTTTCGAGGGTCACCTGAAACTGTAGGCCGATCTTGGATGAGATCGTCTGTGTTGGTCGGGACCGACGTGTCCGGTAGGTGTACGGCAGCCGGAGTTGACGTGTCCGACTTGTTGGACTTGGTAGTGGTGCTGATCCTTCGTCCCCGAAGGGTGGGGGGTACCTGCAAGGGACTTCGATGCTTAAGTTAGCAAGGGTATTAAGCAGGCATTTAGTAGAATCAGAGTATGAGTTATACCTGGGTGCTCCAGTGTATTTATAATGGTGAGATGTGGCCTTCTACGGATAAGATAAGTTAGTTATCTTATCTTATCTTTTTCTTTCAGTGAGGTCATCTTTAAGGGAACCGCCTTTATCTCTATGGGCTTGGGCTGCCCTTAGATTTGGGGTGCGTTCCTCTATTTGGGCCCTTCATTTGGGCTTTCTTGTGACTTGGCCGAGCTCTTTGAGGAGAGGTCGGGTTGTCCTGACCTGAAGAGGTCGGTCGCTTTACCTGTAGAACATCCCGGGTCGGACAGCTCGACCCAGGGTATGAACACCTTCCATGAGAAATTAGAATAATTTCTCCATGACGATTTGTAGGTGTTTCCATAGAGTTCTCCCATGAAATTCACCTCCTCCCTAGTGGGTTAATCTGGATCATAAGCATCTCATTCATAGGAGGTATCTTGAGTGCTATCAGCTGCAGCTTGCATTCCAATCAAATGCTAAGAGATCATATTGACATGTTAGGTCAAGATCTTGTTCTGAGCCAATATGGCATTCAGAGTGTCAACCTCTAGAACTACTTTCTTCTGAGCTACCATATTGTTCACAGAATTTCTCTCAAAAGTGTACATGAATTGATTGTTTGCAACTATTTCAATGAGTTCTTGTACCTCTGCAGGCGTTTTCTTTAAGTGGAGTGATCCACTAGCAGAATGGTCTAAGGACATCTTGGACATCTTAGATAGACCATCATAAAAGATACCTAGGATGGTCTATTCTGAGAGCATATCAGGAGGACATCTCCTGATCAGTTGCTTGTATCTTTCCCAAGCATCATAGAGGGATTCACCTTCTTTTTGTCTAAAGGTTTAAACTTTCACCCTGAGCTTGCTCATCTTTTGAGGTGGAAAGAACTTGGCCAAGAAAGTATTGACCAGCTTTTTCCAAGAGTCTAGGCTTTCCTTAGGTTGAGAATCCAACCATATCCTAGCTCTGTCTCTAATAGTAAAAGGGAAAAGCATAAGCCTGTAGACCTCAGGATCCACTCCATTGGTCTTAACAGTGTCATAGATTTGCAAGAATTCTGATAGGAATTGATGTGGATCTTCCAATGGAAGTCCATAGAATTTGCAATTCTTTTGCATTAGAGAGACTAATTGAGGCTTTAGCTCAATGTTATTTTCTCTAATGACAGGTATGGAGATACTTCTTCCATAGAAGTCAGAAGTTGGTGTAGTGTAGTCACCAAGAGACTTCCTTGCATCTCCTTCATTATTCTGTTTGGCTGCCATATCTATGTTTTCAACTTCTTGTTCGAATAGCTCTGTGAAGTTTCCTTTGGAGTGTTGTGCTTTATCCTCTTGCAAACATTTCCTTAAGGTCCTCTCAGGTTCAGGATCAAAATCAAAGAGAGGTTCTTTTATCTCTGTTCCTGCTCATAAGCAAGTAAAAGAAGAAAGAAGAAGAATGGAAGTTTCTATGTCACAGTATAGAGAACTCCCTACGAGATATGAAGAAGAAAGAAGAATGAGGGTAGAGAGATGAGAGAAAGAATTCAAAAATAGAGAGGGGGAGAAAAATAGCACTATTTTGAAAATAAAGAAAAATGAGATTTTAAATTAAAATATTTTTGTTTTGTTTTTATTTTATTCATGCAATTCGAAAAAGAAAAGAAAATAAAGAAAAATAAAGGTAATTAAAAACTAAGACAACTAATTAAAAAAGATTTGAAAATTGAAAGATGATTTTTGACAAAAAAGAGAGAGAAAGTAGTAAAAAGCTTTCGAAAATAGAAGAGAGAGAAATTAGTTAGGAAGTTTTGAAAAATAGGAAAGAGAAAGAAGAGTATTAAAGAGAATAAGATATAAGATAAATAACTAATTAAGAAAGATTTGAAAATAAGATAAGACAGAAGATTTGAAAAAGATTTGATTTCAAAATCTTGAAATTAAAATTGGAAAGAAAAAGTCAACAAGATAAGATAAGAATTGAAATATTTGAAAAAGTTTGATTTTGAAAATTGAAATTAAGATAAGATAGAGATTTGAAAATAAGTTGAAAAGATAATATTTGAAATTTGAATTTTTGTAAAAGATTTGATTTTGAAATTTGAAATTAAGATAAGATAAGATAATGATTTTAAAAAGTTTTGAATTTTAAGATTTTAAAAGAGAGATAAGATAGGAAAGAATCAAAATAAAAAAAATATTTGAAAAGATTTAAAAAGATAAGATTTGAAATTTGACTTCACTAATAAGAAAACACTAAACTTAAAATTTTTTAAATCAAGATAAGAAAGGAAAGTAGGATTTTCTAAAATTTGAATAAGGATAGAAGATATTTTTTTATTGTTTTTTTGAATTAATGAAGAAAGAGAAAAATAACCAAAAGACACCAAACTTAAAATTTTTAGATCAACAAACACTAGTTTTCGAAAATTAAGAAAAAAATACCAAAAGACACCAAACTTAAAAATTTTAATATATAAACAAGGAAAGAAACAAGAACAACTTGAATACCAAGAAGAACACTCAAGAACAATTCAAAAATTCAAAGGACACAAAGAACACACAAAGGATACCAAACTTAAGAATGGACACTAGACTCAAACAAAAGACACTATTTTTGAAAATTTTTAGAAAAAAAAAGAAAGTTCGAAACTTTAACAAGAATAAGAACAAAAAGAGTAAAACAAAAGATAAAGATTAATAAAGAAAACAAAAGACTTAAACAAAATAGTTGAAAATACCTAATCTAAGCAACAAGATAATTCGGTAGTTTGTCAAATCCGAAGAATCCTCGGCAACGACGCCAAAAACTTGGTGCATAAAACTGACTCTGCACATTTTGCACAGATAGACCGGCAAGTATACCAGGTCATCCAAGTAATACCTCAGGTGAGTGAGGGTTGATCCTACGAGAATTGTTGGTTTGAGCAAGCAATGGTTACCTTGCAGATCTTAGTTAGGCAGATAGAAAATATAGTTGTCACAAGAAAATGCATAAAACAGATAAATAAATAAAACGTTACTAGATAGATGTGAAATCAATGGTATGAGAACGGTTGAGACTTCAGATATGTTTTGTCTTTTCGGATTAACTTTTCTTACTGTCTACTTCAATAACTTTTTGATTCATTCAATGGCAGCCGTAAGTGATTAAATCATGTCCTCTCATCAAGTTAACCTCCTCCACTACAGTAATCCACCATGTTGCAATTGACTCTTGTCCTCTCATCAAGCCACCTCTAGGTTTCTCACTGTAGCAGAAGATGAAGCTCTAAGCAATCCACTCCTCTTTATGATCCTACTTAAGGTGCCACAGACAAGGCAGATCTTCCGGATCAGGGAATGCTGCTTTTCAGACTCTAGCCTTAGCGCCACAAAGACCTCACTTACCCACAGTCAACGAGATTTCATGTCACGTATCCAAAGTTGTCCAGGTACTCTATTGGAATCAGCAATGCAATCTCTAGCTTTGGTTCAACGTTATCTGGGTCAGGACTCGCACGGAACCCATGTAGAATAAGGGTGATTGTCACGGGTCACCCTCAATTCATAAGATGAAGAACGAGAATGCATAAGAGAATAGAATCAGACATATTGAAATAGAACAGTAATATTATTAATCCATGAAACTCAGCAGAGCTCCTAACCTTAATCTAAGGAGGTTAGTGACTCATACTGTATTGAAAATAGTAATGAAAGGTTGAATGGGAAAAGAGTTTTTAATAAGGGTGATCTTTGTTCAATATATACTAGTATAGTAACTAAGGACTACAGAGAATAAGATAAACTAGGTTGATAGTGCAAAAATCCACTTATGGGACCCACTTGGTGAGTGTTTGGGCTAACTCAAGGGTGTCTCCACGTGCTAGGACTTCTTAGAGGCGTTTAACGTTGGCTTGGGAGTCCCTTTTGGGCGTTGGACGCCAGCTACCCCCTTTTGGACATTGGACGCCAAGAATGGGGCTAGTAGCTGGCATTAAACGCCAGTTTTGGGCCTTCATTTCCAAAGCAAACTATAGACTATTATATATTACTAGAAAACCCTGAATGTTAGCTCTCCATAGCCATTAAGATTGTGTCATTTGGACATCTGTAACTCTAAAAATGTTCCTTCGAGTGCATGGAGGTCAGAATCTGACAGCATCTGCAGCCCTTTCTCTGTCTCTGAATCAGACTTTGCAAAAACTCCTTAATTTCAGTCAAAAAATACCTGAAATCATCATAAAAAAAAACTCAAAGTAGAATACAAAAATGTGAATTTCGCACTAAAATCTATGAGAAAATATAATAAAACTTAAACAAAACATAATAAAAACTATATGAAAATGATACCAAAAAGCGTATAAAATATCCACTCATCAGTTAGATACTGGATGTGTCGGGTTCTGGCAGTGTAACCTACATGTGAACTCATGGCCAGTAGGATAGGCATGCATCATATGCCTTTATGTGAAATTATTTGACTGTGCATTCTTTTGGTTTGTCTACGTGTATATCTCTGTTTAATTACTAATTGCTGTATATGTTATAACTGTTCTTGATTGTGTTTGCACCATATTTGTTTGTGTTTGTTTTACTGAATACCAACTTAAAGAGATGGGCTGAGAGAAGTGTTAAAGGAACTTGAGATTTGAATCATGAACATAGTAAAGTGTGTAGTGTATTTTACCCGGTTTTGGATTAGCATAACCCTAGGCTTAGATCTTGGTTGTTGGAGTAGTTTAGGATTGCCTAGTGGGTTCAAGTAGTTTTATACCATCTCTATTTGAAACTGTTACCATATTGGGAACCTTTTAGTTCTCACCTCTTTTGGGAATTTATGTTGTGTATAGCATATGTATATATATATTCTCCTCTGTTGTATTTTAACTTGTGTATCCCTCTTAGAGGTTGATTTCGGAGAAACAGGATTTATGGGTATGCTTTTGTTGTATTTTGGGGTTGTATATATTTCTAGCCTGCCTTTACTTCGCAAGTCGAGACTGTCAAGACTAAAGCTTGTTATATAACTCTTTTGGAAATATATATATATATATATATATATATATATATATATATATATATATTTGGTTTTCTATATCGAGCTTTCCATTATTAACGATTCAAGTGCGACGCGATAACTTTGTTTTTGCCTATCTTTTCCTTCAAGGCTTATAGTTAAATTATCCTTCAAACATACATATGTATTTTGCTTTTAGACGTCGTAAGCTCTGCATGGTAGGGTGTTACATTATAGTATCAGAGCAATTCGTTCCCGTAGAGCCTGAGGGATGGACTGGCTATGTTTCAGAGCATACTTTGAATTGTGTGTATATGCTATTTAAGATATATGCTTGATAAATATAGCATGCTCATAAGCATACTTTTGGAACTTTGAAGCACTAAATTTGAGATATTGAGACTGATCACATTGATATCAATTGTTTTGTGTGAACAAGACCGGAATGGTATCTCGTGGACGCGGACATGATCGAGGAAGAGGATGAAAAGATAATGCAGAACTAGAACTGACCGGTAACAACCTGGTGAATTTTATGACCGCGTTAGAGAACATGACTACTGCTATATAGGTCACGACTGAGATGCTAGGGCAACAAGCCGGAAATGGAAACGGTAAAGGGGGAAATGGACCCAACGGTGGGCCGATGACCTTAGACACTTTCTTGAAGGTTCTTGAAGGTGAATCTACCAATCTTTTGGGATATGACAAACCCTACACAGGCGAACAATTGGTTTCAGACTATGAAAAGAGCTCTACAAGCTCAATACATGATTTTGGATCAATATGTGGAGTTTTCCACATATCAATTAGTGGGAGAAGCTCAGTTCTGGTGGTAAGAAACTCGTTGTCTACTGCAGCAAGGCGATACTGTGATAACTTGGGATGCTTTTCGAGTCGAATTCTACAAGAAATACTTTCTAAACTCGGTTAGAGTGGCAAAGAAGTTAGAGCTATTGCAGCTGAAGCAGGGCTCAATGGTTGTGGTAGAGTACATCAGCAAGTTTGAGAAGCTCTGTTGGTTTTCTAGAGTCTGACAAGGTGCTCTAGAGGATTATGAAGAGTGAAAATGTATAAAGTATAAAGGTGGACTTCATAGCGACATTTTGAGTGCTTTGGGGCCTATGGAGGTCTGAGTATTCTCCAAGTTGGTAAACAAGAGTAGGGTTGTAGAGGACTTCTCAAGAAAGGCTGCTGTAGAGAAAGGTGACCGTTGAGAGTTCCATAAGAGGGACCAAGACAAAGGTTATGTGCCAAGAGGTCAGAACTTCAAGAGAGGTGGTTATGCGCCTCAATACAACCAAGGAAGAAATAACCGTCGAGCACAGGAAGGGAAAATCTAGTGAGGACTCAGCGAGACTAGTTGAGGTGCAACAAATGTGGGACTTTTTACTCGAACAAGCCATGCAGAGTGTAAAACCTGAGAGATTAGTAAATAATTAGCAAATAAATTAATTATTACTCAAAAAAATTAGAAAATAAAATTCTGTAGTTTGACATGATAGAGAAAATTAAAATAAGAATTTTAACACTAATTTCAAATAATTTGGTCCAAGATTGGGCCGAACGGGCCAAACTGATCAAACCGGGCCCAAAGTGGGTCCAAGGCCCAATTCAACCCAACAAGCCTTAATGAACCTTAATGAATATAGTTTCTCTTCTCTTTCTCTCTTCATTCACGTCACCATTGTTGGAGAAGGGAAGAAGAAAGACAAAACCCTAACCTCCACTTCAAACCACCACAACTTCTCGCTCCGAGCTCCGATCGCCGCACCGTTTATGGCCACGCAACCACTGTGTTGAGCTCTACGAATCCATTAGAACAATTTCATTGGTAAGCCACTCTATCACCCCAGTTTCTCTACCCTTTTCTATTTTCAAAATTTATTAAGTGGTGGTGAGATTTTGCTTCCTCGATGTTATAGGACCCGTTTAGCTTGAGGAAAACATTCACTCTTGCTTATATGATGCTTAGGTAAGGTGACGATACTAGAACTCTAGCTAATTTCTTGAATTGGTGTATTGGGTATTGAATTTGGGTATATGTGTGTGATATATGTGAATTTAGGTGTATATATATGTATGTATATTGGGACTTCAATTGTGAGCTTTGGAACTTGGTGGAGATTGGGTGATGTTGCCTTGGTGATTTTGGACCTCTTGGGGCTGTGTTCGGTGCATTAGTGGGTTGCCTTGGGTCATACGTAAAAATTGACCAAGGTATGGTTTAGGTTTCTCATATTTAACATATAATGTCCTGTGAAAACTTAGGCTAGATGTAGGATAGGTGGATTGGCATGATTATGTTAATTACTTAGCACCTTTGATGATATTTGTTGACATGTTGATGATTGATGAGTGTAATAAAATGTATTGTGTTATTTTGGATAGGTTGGGTATTGGTTTGGTGATTTATAGTTGTGATGATAATGGAATGTTGTATGATGATTAATGATGAAGGGCAATATGATATAAATGAATATGAGCATGTGGAGATATATTGATGCACCTGTTGGTATAATTAAGTAATTTAGATGTAAGATTGTTTAAGATTGTAGCATGTCTGGTTGTGGTAGTATTCAAGGTTGTGTCGTTATGATTTCGGTATGTTTTGGAGCAGGATATGGTTAGGTGGATATGGTTAGTGATAAAAGTTTTGTAAAAATAAAGGTTTGGAAGATTTTGTGAAAAACTGATTTTTGGTCGAATTTCGGCGAGCCATAACTTGGCTTCCGGAACCCCAAATTATTTCAAACTTGTTTCAAATGTAAATTGGGTCCGTTAAGTTTACGCCGTTTGAAAAACAGATGAAAAATGCTTTGAAACAAAAAAGTTATGCGCATCGAAAGTTTGGAGTGTAAAGTTGAAAACTCTGTAGCATTTAGCATTTTTGCTCTTTTCCATAACTTGCGTACGTAACCACCTGCACGCAATGTGAACAACCTTTTTGAGTTAGGTACCTCGCGTATATGAGCAGGGTTCTTCCATATGTGGGCATAGAAAGTTGTACTCCCACGCGTATGCGGGGCCCACGCGTATGCGTGACCATTCAAAAATCCACTCCCACGCGTACGTGTGGCCCACGTGTACGCGTGAACCCTGTTTCCAGCGAATGGAATTTTTGTGTTTCAAACATGATTTTAAACCTCTAAACCTCTATTTTCATTCTTTTAGCCCCTAAAGATTAGTTTTAAGTGTAGTGATGAGATTAAGTTATAGAAAGGAAGGTTACTTGGAAGTAAAGGAAGGTCTAGAGTAACTGAATTGAGATGTTAATGATGAGATTGGGGGATGATTGTGTGTGGCCGGAATGGTCGAGATGTGTGTGTGGCCGAAATTGTCGAGATGGCAAGGTCTGGGTGCGATCCCGCTTGCACGTTAACTTGAAAATGTGTTCAGATGGCAAGTTGAGGACAGAAGTTCCCTCTCTTGTCCTGACGAGGATGTGGGAAAGGTGGAAAGATACTCTTCTCTGGTTGCAAGGTGGAAAGGCACACTCCTTTGATGTGGAAAGGCACTCTCCTTCGTGAAACCTCCAAGAGAAGGTGGAAAGGCACTCTCCTTCGTTTATGATCCTCCTCGAGATGCGTAGCCTAGAGACCAATGTCCGGGTTAGCTACCAGATGTGTCAGGTTCTGGCAGTTTAACCGACACGTGAGCTCATGGCCAGTAGGATAGACATTCATCATATGCTTATGTGTGCTTTGTTTGATTGTGAATTAATTGTGATTGCCTAAGTGATTATAATATGCTATTTGTAGTATTTGCTATCTGTATTACTTGTATTCTACCTGTGTTTGGCATTGTTTGCTTGTTTGTCTTTGTAACTTCACCGGAGATGGAGGGAGGAAGGGGAAATGGTTAAGGGTTTTAGTTAGAATTTGGTTAAGATCCAGCACCTTAGTGGACCACCCTAATTATGGCTTTCGTCTTTAAGTCCATTAAGTTTTATAATATGAGTGTCGGTGTTCTAGGATTGCCTCTGGCATTTCCAACACCTTATATACTATGTGCGTGGCACCTTTACCATACTGAGAACCTCCTATTCTCATTCCATTCTATGTTATTGTTTTTTAGATGTAGGTAAGAGGCACCTCGCTAGGCATTTGGACTTCTGAAGCGGAGTGGTTTGTTGGGTTTCATTTTGATGTTTAGTTATGTATATATGTACTTAACTTTCTCTCCGAATAACTTGCTTATTTTGCTCCTCTTAGAGGTTTATGGAGAGCTAGGATTTTGGCTATGTATTTTGGGTTTTGGGATATGTGTGTGTGTGTGTGTGTATATATATGTAAATATCCTCTGGCCAGCCTTAGCTTCGCAGGCTGAGTTAGGAGCTCGTTACTTTGTACTTTTGGCCCTCTATTCCCACTTTCTGTTTATTTATACCTATAATTTTAAGATTTCTTCGCACGCAAGTAATCTCGTTTCCTGAGCGTTGCGCTTTTTATTTTACAATTTTGTTTCACCCGTTTTTCAAAGCTCTTAGTTTATTATAGTCTTTCTGCTATCATATGTATATATTTTTTTAAGAGGTCGTAATACCACGCTACCTCTATTTTATGGCTTAAGTGTAAAGCTCTATATAGTAGGGTGTTACACAGAGCTGGATTGGATCTATGTTTCTCGTGTGGATTACCAGGGCACTATGCTAAGCAATGCCCGCGCAATGAGGCTCAGAGTGCCAGGAGAGCTCCACAACAGGGCCGAGTTTTCACTATGACTGTGGATGGTGCTGTGAGGTCGGACACTTTGATTAGAGGTAATTGTGAAATTTGTAACAAAATTCTTAACTATTTTGTATGATACCGGGGGTGTCACATTCGTTTATATCATTTGAGAAAACTAATGAATTAGGGTTAAAGATATCCGAGTTAGCCTATAATTTACATGTGCATACTTCTGCCTCTGAGGCTATGATAACTAGGGTAGGTTGTCAGCAAGTATCTTTTCAGATAGAGATCAGGTAGTTTACCCAAGACTTGATATGATTACCATTGACTGGACTTGATTTAATTTTGGGTTTGGATTGGCTGTCAAAGTATCATGTACTGTTAGATTGTTTTGAGCGTTCAGTTCAGTTTACCTGAAGGGTTAGAAGCAGTTGTAGCCCGGAGTTATTATCTAAATTCAGTGATGGTGAACTGTAGTGGGAGTGAATGTCAGGGATTTGTGCTCTTAGCTGCAATTTTTTGGGAGATGATCAGAATTTGAGTCTGATTTCGATAGTGAGTGAATTTCCCAAGGTATTTTTCAAGGATATTCCTGAATTTCTCCCTCCTCGAAAGATAGATTTGTGATAAAACTTGTAACATCCTCACTATGAGAATGTCACGCTTCCAGGTGCGTCACTCAGATAGCTTGGATATTACGATGACTCTAAACATATTTAATACTAAAATAGGAGCCTGTTTAAAACTTAAAACAACATAACCTTTCAAAAACACATTTTCATTGAAAACATATATATATATATATATATATATATATATATATATATAGACACACACACACACACACACATACATACACACAGACCAGATATAATACTTTAGACTTATATATATACAAAATAATAGCTTAAAAATATACATATCACAAATTCCTATCCCTCTTACAAAATTGGTAAAGATAGAGGCGAGGAAAAAAGAATAATAACTAAGATAATACAAAAATATCAAATAAATAGAAAAGGAAATACACTATTCTGAAACGTCGTCGCTCAAATCCTGAAAAGGAAAAACCTGTAGGGTAGTGAGAACATTGTCTTCGCTGGTTCTCATTATAGGGTTACAGAATTGCTATAAAAGAAGTTACCTAAGTTGTATAAATGATCATCTTGTTCCAAGCATAGGTTCATTGAGTCTATGCTGAACCAGTCAGATACTTTATTCAGAACTATACCTCAAACATACCAACCACTGTCTCAGGCCCAAACAACTCAATAAGCATCCAAATCACCACAATCCAAATAATTTCAATCAGAAGCACAAGTAAAGAGGTTTAAACACAATCAAAGCAGTTACATCAAGTATGGCAATTAGCAGTTAAACATAATTATTCACATAGGCAAACCAATTACAACATGCACACCCAAAAAATGTCACATAGATGCATATGATGAAGGTCTGTCCTACTGGCTGTGATATCACATTGTCGGTTCAATTGCCAACCCGACACATTCCCATGGGAATGTCACCTTTCGATCATGAATATAGCTACAGGAACCCCCCACAGATATAGTGTCGGGAACACTCCTGTGATCCAAAAAAATGTGAGCGGGATACTCTACCTCCGACCTCACATCTAAACGTAAGCGGGATTAACCACTATCCTCACGCCGGCGCTGCAAGCTCGACAAGCAGGATTAACCACCGTCCTTACCAGGTGCAAGCGACTTATCAATAATCTCAGTAGTATCCATAATCAATCAGGCTTAATATCTTATTTCAAAATTCATTCTTTGCCCATTTACTTTCAAATATCAAACGTATTCAGTTCACTTCATGCCAAGAACCACTTTTCTCAAGTCAACGTTTTTTTCAAAACAGAACCACTTTTAGCAACATCTTTCCAAAACTTCCAAATAACTTCAAAATCATGCCAAATTCAAAATCTCTTCTGAAAGACTCAAAATCATTCACTCTAAATCAGGATTGGATCCTAAAATTTCTCAACAGAGTCTTAAGACTTTTGGGGAGAATAACCTAACTCATTTCCTTAATTTCATTGAAAACCTCTAAAACCTTAGCTTCTTGATTTGAATAAATAAAATAGAATTTAAAACAAAACCAAGTCATGTATCCAAATATTTTGAACCAATTTTAAAACTAACTTACTTAAACCAAAACCAAATAATTTTAAACCGAAAACAAATTTCAATTTCATTCTAAAATCTGAAGTGTTTTCAAAGGCTTGGAAATCGTATTAGTTTTTCTAAATCAAAGTTTAAGAGATTACTTCAAACTTTTCCTAAAATGTCATAAAGTGAAATTTGTCAATCGAAATTTAAGTTTCTTTTAAATACACTAAACTTCTCCAAATCGATTTTAAAACATAATTCTTTTCTTAAATAAATTACACTTAAAATATAATAATTTTCTTAACAAATAAGTTCAAACATAATTCATTTATCAATAATTCAATTCAAAGCGTAATTCATTATTTTCAAAATATCGTTTCAAAAAAAGTCTCGGATTTTATAGAAATTTCGGCTACATCTCTCTTAAAACTTGGACTTTGCCACCCTTTTTGGGTCCCAACCAAACCAGTCCTCAACCCTTTCTAACGGGTTCAAGACCAAATCAATTTTCAATAAAATAAAATTCAGACTTTTGGATATTAAAATCATTTCAAATCAAACCAATAAGAAATCTCTAATTTAACAAAATCATACCATATTTCAATCAAACAGACAACTATATTCAACTAACATAAATCAAACAATTAATAAGACTTGCATAATCGTCAAAAAGGCATTTCGCACATCATATCTATTTATAACAATCTAGATTTTAAATAAATAAATATTTAGAAAAGCCCCTGCCTCAACAAGCCAAAACCATAACCCAAACACGTCAACAAAACTTTTTTCTTTCATCCGAAACCAATGGCAGCCAAAACCTCAGCCCCTGATCACTTTCGCAGCAATCACAGCAACTTAAAAGCGAAATGCAACACTCAAAACACGATCCTACATTACCAGAACGTCAGAGTTTGTAACAACACATAACAGAATACTAACGCAGGGGTTTCCGAAACATAAATACTTACTGTAATGACAAAAGAAGCGACCAAAACTTTGAGTCAACCCGACAGTAGCTCCGACAATAACTTCGAGCGACAACGGTGAGCAAAAACCCCGGTGATAGTGACTGTAATAACCATACAGCGTCAAAAATCTTTCCGAAACCCAAAAGAACAGAAACCAACTTAAAACACTTACCGGTAGTGGATCTCAGTGGCGTCAGTGGTGTTTCTGGCGGCAGAGGCTTGGCCAGAAGCTTTGGCAGCGGCGGATCTAGCGGCGGTTCGAATGAAGACGGTGATGGCGATGCAACACGCGCATCCCTTCTCTCCTCGCAAACTCTCTCTCTCTTTTCAGCTTTAATGGTGACGACGTCGGCTCCAAGGCGAACTAGCGGTGATGGTGATGGGTCGGGTTGGACGGACCGGCGGCAACAGGTCAGCCGAGCGTCTCCTCTCTGCGCGGCTGACCTCCCTCGCGCGCGTTCTTTCTCTCTCCTCTGCTCTTCGCGCTCTCTCGCTCTCTGTGCAACATGGCGGCGCGGTGGCAGTTGGACGTGGTGGCGGTGGCGCAGCTGGCAACAACGGTCTCCCTCATCCTTCCTCTTCAAATTGCAGCTCCCTCTCTTCTCTCTTTCCCCTACTTCTGCCTTTCCATTCTTTTTCTTTCTTTCTTTTTTCCAGATGGGTGTGTCCGTGTGTTTTGTTGGACAAAAAGGGGGTTGCAGCTACTTTCCATCCTCTCAGTGAAAATGGTCCAAATGCTCTGTCACAGCACGGCTAATCATCTGTCGGTTCTCGATCATGTCGAAATATGATCCATTGATCCTTTTGCGTCTGTCACTACGCCCAACACTCGCGAGTTTGAAGCTCATCACAGTCATCCAATCCCTGAATCCTACTTGGAATACCATAGACAAGGTTTAGACTTTCTGGATTCTAAAGGATGCTGCCAATGGATTCTAGCTTATACCACGAAGACTCTGATTAAAGAATCCAAGAGATATTCATTCAATCGAAGGTAGAACGGAGGTGGTTGTCAGGCACGCGTTCATAGATTGAGAATGGTGATGAGTGTCACGGATCATCACTTTCTTCATATTGAAGTGCGAATGAACATCTTAGATAGGAACAAGCGTGTTTGAATAGAAAACAGAAATAATTGCATTAATTCATCGAGACGCTGCAGAGCTCCTCACCCCCAACAATGGAGTTTAGAGACTCATGCCGTCAAAAAGTACAAAGTTCAGATCTAAAATGTCATGAGATACAAAATAAGTCTCTAAAAGTTGTTTAAATACTAAACTAGTAACCTAGGTTTACAGAAAATGAGTAAACTAAGATAGATAGTGCAGAAATCCACTTCTGGGGCCCACTTGGTGTGTGCTGGGACTGAGACTTGAGCTTCTCACGTGCCTGGGCTGTTTCTGGAGTTAAACGTCAGGTTGTAACCTATTTTTGGCGTTTAACTCCAACTTGCAACTTGTTTCTGGCGTTCAACGCCAGAATACAACATGGAACTGGCATTAAACGCCATTTTACATCGTTTATCTTCACACAAAGTATGGACTATTATATATTACTGGAAAGCCTTGGATGTTGACTTTCCAACCCAATTGAGAGCGTGCCAATTGGACTCTTGTAGCTCCAAAAAATTCATTCCGAGTGCAGGGAGGTCAGAATCCAACAGCATCTGCAGTCCTTTTTCAGCCTGAATCAGATTTTTCCTCAGCTCCTTCAATTTCAGCCAGAAAATACCTGAAATCATAAAAAAATACACAAACTCATAGTAAAGTCCAGAAATATAAATTTTTCCTAAAAATTAATAAAAATACACTAAAAACTAACTAAAACATACTAAAATCTATATGAAATTACCCCCAAAAGCGTATAAAATATCCGTTCATCACAACACCAAACTTAAACTGTTGCTTGTCCCCAAGCAACTAGATAAATAAAATAGGATAGAAAGAGATCAAGAAGCGATAATATCTCAGAGTTTTAAGTGAAGCTCAGATTCTATTTAGATGAGCGGGACTAGTAGCTTTTTGCTTCCGAATAGTTTTGACATCTCACTTTATCCTTTGAAATTCAGAATGATTGGCATCCATATGAACTCAGATTTCAGATAGTATTATTGATTCTCCTAGTTTAGTATGTTGATTCTTGAACGCAGCTACTTTATGAGTCTTGGCCGTGGCCCTAAGTACTTTGTTTTCCAGTATTACCACCGGATACATAAATGCCACAGACACATAACTGGGTGAACCTTTTTCAGATTATGACTTAGCTTTGCTCAAGTCCCCAATTAGAGGTGTCCGGAGTTCTTAAGCACACTCTTTTACTTTGGATCATGACTTTAACCACTCAGTCTCAAGCTTTTCACTTGGACCTGCATGCCACAAGCACATGGTTAGGGAAAGCTTAACTTAGCCGCTTAGGCCTGGATTTATTCTCTTGGGCCCTCCTATCCATTAATGCTCAAAGCCTTGGATCCTTTTCACCCTTGCCTTTTGGTTTAAAGGGCTCTTGGCTTTTTCTACCTCTTTTGCTTCTCTCTTTTTTTTTCACTGCTTTTTCTTGCTTCAAGAATGAATTTTATGATTTTTCAGATCAACAATAATATTTCTCTTGTTCATCATTCTTTCAAGAGCCAACAATTTTAACATTCATAAAATTCAATATAAAAAATATGCACTGTTCAAGCATTCATTCAGAAAACAAAAAGTATTGCCACCACATATAAATAATTAGAATTTTCCTTATTAAAAACTCGAAAAAAAATATTGCCTCTTTATTCTAAAAATCTACTATTTTATTTATGTTTGATGATGATGAGAAAAATAAATTATAGCTTAATTGGAGATAAAATCAAAATAGATATACTAATTACTACTACTAATATATAACTTCTAAGGTAAATTCCTAATAAGAACAATTATCACAGAGTTAAGGTAAAGATTAGGACTCAACAACCTTTATTTTGAGAGGTGGATGCTCCTTTAATCTGTGGGGTGCTTGGCCCTTCAAGAGACAGCTTCTGACGCTTCAGTTCCCTCAGTTCACGCCCTTGCTCTTCTTGTTCCTTAAGCAGTTTGCAAAGCATGCTATTTTGATTTTTCTATTCTTCCTTTAGTTGCTCTATAGCTTCTTGCAAATTGGTGACAGATGCTTCAAGGCGCTCCCAGTATTCAATTTTAGGGATTTCCGGGAGGAACTCCTGTGCTCTCCTCTTGATGGGGTCATCCTGCACCTGTTGTCCCTCCATTGACTTTTTGGTGATTGGTCTCTCAACTGAGATATACTCAATTACTCCCATCTTCAACCCAACATCTTTACATAGCATAGAGATTAAGCTTGGATAAGCCAATTAGGCATCTTTGGAGTTCTTGTTTGTAATTGTGTAAAGTTCACAAGAAATCAGCTGATGAACTTCCACTTCTTTTCCCAACATAAGCAATGGAGCATTACTGCTCTTTTGATGGTGACTTCAGAGCGGTTGCTAATGGGCAGTATAGAATGCCCAATGAAGTCCAGCCAACCTCTGGCAACTGGTTTGAGATCTTCTCTCTTGAGTTGATTTGGGACACCCTTTGTGCTGGTTGTCCACTTGGTTTTAGGGAGGCATATGTCCTCTAGAATTTTGTCCAAGCCCCTATTTGTTCTCATTATTCTCCTATTAAAGGAGTCTGGGTCATCTTTCAGCTGAGGTAGCTTAAAGATCTCCCTGATTTTGTCAGGGTAAAGGTGAACAATCTTTCCTCTGACCAGAGTTCGATAGTCATAGAAGGCGGCTCCAGCTAATCTCTGCCTGTCTGTTTGCCACATATTAGAGTAGAATTCATGAACCATGTTCCTTCCCACCTTTGTTTCAGAATTAGCTAGGATTTCCCAGCTCCTGTTTCAAATTTGCTCTTGGATCTCCAGATATTCATCTTCTTTCAGATCGAATTTGACTTCCGGGATCACTGACCTTAGACCCATTATTTTGTAGTAATGGTCTGAATGTTCTTTGGTTAAGAACATCCCTTGATTCCAAAGTGGTTTTGGAATATTCTCTTTCTTGCCTCTTGGAATGGTTTGTTTTCCCTTAGGAGCCATGATCTTAGTGGGTATGGCTTAGTGATCACGGATAAACACACCAAACTTAGAGGTTTGCTTGTCCTCAAGCAAAAGAAAGAAAAGGAGAGGGATAGAAGGAGAGCCAATTTCGAATGGTGGAAGAGAGGAGGGAGGCCGAATGTGGATTTAAAGGGAGGGAAGGTGGGTTTTCAAAAATTTTGAAAAAGATTAGATAAAAGATATGATTTGTGAAAGATAAATATGATAGGAAAAAGATGTAATTTAAAATTGAAAAGATATGAAAGACATTTGAAAAAGATAAATCTGAATTTTTATTTTTAAAAAAAGATTTGAGATGAATTTGAAAAGATAATTGAGTTTTGAAAAAAAATTTGAAAAGAAGTTGGATGGGATTTGAAAAGGATTTGTGTTTAAGAATTAAGATACATTTGATATCTTTTGAAAAAGGGTTTGAAAAATTAGGATTAAAATTTTTGGAATTGAAAGATGAGAGTTTGTAACATGGTTATTGGTGCACGAAATTGCAATAACACTTTTGCAATCCCGCACAACTAACCAGCAAGTGCACTGGGTCGTCCAAGTAATACCTTGCGTGAGCAAGGGTCGATCCCACGGAGATTGTCGGCTTGAAGCAAGCTATGGTTATCTTGTAAGTCTTAGTCAGGATATCAGAAATTATCAGGATTGATTGTAAAAAGCAAAAGAACATGAAATAGGTACTTGTTTTGCAGTAATGGAGAATAGGCTGGGGTTTTGGAGATGCTCCATCTTCTGAATCTCTGCTTTCCTACTATCTTCTTCATCAAACACGCAAGGCTCCTTCCATGGCAAGCTGTATGTAGGGTTTCACCATTGTCAGTGGCTACCTCCCATCCTCTCAGTGAAAATACGTCCCTGATGCTCTGTCACAGCATAGGCTAATCATCTGTCGGTTCTCAATCAGGCCGGAATAGAATCCAGTGATTCTTTTGCGTCTGTCACTAACGCCCCGCCTTCAGGAGTTTGAAGTACGTCACAGTCATTCAATCATTGAGTCCTACTCAGAATACCACAGACAAGGTTTAGACCTTCCGGACTCTCTTGAATGCCGCCATCAGTTCTAGCTTATACCACGAAGATTCCGATTAAAGAATCCAAGAGATATCTACTTAATCTAAGGTAGAACAGAGGTGGTTGTCAGGCACATGTTCATAGTTGAGAATGATGATGAGTGTCACAGATCATCACATTCATCCGGGTTAAGAGCAAGTGATATCTTAGAATGGAAGCAAGCATGATTGAATAAGAAACAGTAGTAATTGCATTAATCCATCAAGACACAGCAGAGCTCCTCACCCCCAACCATGGGATTTAGAGACTCATGCTGTGGAAAGTACACAAGAAACGTGTAAAAAATATCATGAGGTCATAAGGTACCGATTACAATGTCAAAAGATCCTATAAATAGTAAACTAGTATCCTAAGGTTTACAGAAATGAGTAAATGACAGAAAAATCCATTTTCGGGCCCACTTGGTGTGTGCTTGGGCTGAGCAATGAAGTAATTTCGTGTAGAGACCTTTTCTGGAGTTAAACGCCAGCTTTCATGCCAGTTTGGGCGTTTAACTCCAAATTTTATTCCAGTTCCGGCGTTTAACACTGGAATTTCTGATGCTGATTTGCCACGCCGGTTTGGGCCATCAAATCTTGGGCAAAGTATGGACTATCATATATTTCTGGAAAGCCCAGGATGTCTACTTTCCAATGCCGTTGAGAGCGCGCCAATTGGGCTTCTGTAGCTCCAGAAAATCCACTTCGAGTGCAGGGAGGTCAGAATCCAACAGCATCTGCAGTCCTTTTCAGTCTCCGGATCAGATTTTTGCTCAGAACCTTCAATTTCAGCCAGAAAATATCTGAAATCACAGAAAAACACACAAACTCATAGTAAAGTCCAGAAAAGTGAATTTTAAATAAAAACTAATAAAAATATAATAAAAACTAACTAAAAGATACTAAAAACATACTAAAAACACTGCCAAAAAGCGTATAAATTATCCGCTCATCACAACACCAAACTTAAATTGTTGCTTGTCCCCAAGAAACTGAAAATCAAAATAGGATAAAAAGAAGAGAATATACTATAGACTCCAAAATATCAAAGAAACATAGTTCCAATTAGATGAGCGGGACTAGTAGCTTTTTGCCTCCGAACAGTTTTGGCATCTCACCATATCCTCTGAAATTCAGAATGATTGGCTTCTTTAGGAACTCAGTCTCCAGATAGTGTTATTGACTCTCCTAGTTAAGTATGATGATTCTTGAACACAGCTACTTTATGAGTCTTGGCTGTGGCCCAAAGCACTCTGTCTTCCAGTATTACCACCGGATACATACATGCCACAGACACATAATTGGGTGAACCCTTTCAGATTGTGACTCAGCTTTGCTAGAGTCCCCAATTAGAGGTGTCCAGGGTTCTTAAGCACACTCTTTTTGCCTTGGATCACAACTTTATTTCTTTCTTTTTCTTTTCTCTTTTTTTTTTCGAAAATTTGTTTTTTTTTCTTTTCTGCTTTTTCTTGCTTCAAGAATCATTTTTATGATTTTTCAGATCCTCAATAACATGTCTCTTTTTTCATCATTCTTTCAAGAGCCAACAATTTTAACATTCATGAATAAAAAATTCAAAAGACATATGCACTGTTCAAGCATTCATTCAGAAAACAAAAAGTATTGTCACCACATCAAACTAATTCAACTAGTTTCAAGGATAAATTTCGAAATCCTGTACTTCTTGTTCTTTTGTGATTAAAGCATTTTTCTTTTAAGAGAGGTGATGGATTCATAAGACATTCATAGCTTTAAGGCATAAACTTTAATTTTATTAATTATGAATTAAGAACAAGACTCAGAAAATAAATATAAGATGAACAAAATAAAAAAAAACGAAAACAATAGGCTCTAAATGATAGAGGTTTTCACAGAGTTAGGACTCAACAACCTTGATTTTTAGAAGTGGATGCTCCCTCAGCTTGAGAGGAGAACTTTTGGCGTTTCATCTCTTGAATTTCACGCCCCTGCTCCTCTTGTTCCTTCCATTGACTTCTCGGTGATTGGCCTTTCAATGGGTATGAATTCATCTGCTTCCATCTTTACCCCAGCCTCTTTACAGAGCAAGGAGATCAAGCTTGGGTAAGCCAATTTGGTTACAGTGGAATTCTTATTTGCAATTGTGTAGATCTCACAAGCAATCACATGATGCACCTCCATTGCTTTTCCAAGCATAATGCAATGAATCATCAATGCTCTCTTGATGGTAACCTCAGAACGGTTGCTAGTGGGCAATATGGAACGCCCAATAAAGTCTAGCCAACCTCTTGCAATTGGTTTGAGGTCTCCCCTCTTGAGTTGGTTTGGGACACCCTTAGAATTGGTTATCCACTTAGTTCCAGGGAGGCATATGTCCTCTAGGACTTGATCCAACCCTTTGTCCACTCTCACCATCCTCCTATTAAAGGAGTCAGGATCATCTTGCAGTTGAGGCAACTTGAAGATTTCTCTTATTTTGTCCAAATGGAAGTATATAACTTTCCCTCTGACCATGGTTCTATAGGTATGGTAAGCGGTTCCAGTCATTCTCGGCTTATCTGTCAGCCACAGATTTGAGTAGAATTCCTGAACCATGTTCCTTCCAACCTTTGTCTCAGGATTGGTTAGAACTTCCCAGCCTCTGTTTCGAATTTGCTCTTGGATCCCCGGATATTCATCTTCTTTCAGATCAAATTTTACTTCCGGGATCACTGACCTCAGACCCATTATTTTGTGATAATGGTCTTCATGTTCTTTGGTTAAGAACTTCTCTTGATTCCAAAGATTCTTTGGATTATTCTCTTTCTTGCCTCTTAAATTGGTTTGTTTTCCCTTAGGAGCCATGATATTGATGAATCTTGGCTTAGTGATCACGGAAAAGCACACCAAACTTAGAGGTTTGCTTGTCCTCAAGCAAAAGAAAAGAGAGAAGAGAGGGGGAGGAAGAGGAAATTCGAATGGTGTGATGGAATGAGGGAGCCAAACGTGTATTTATAAGGTGGGGAGGGGAGTTTTCGAAAAAGAAGAAAGAAATTTGAAAGGAGATTAGAGAAGATATGGAAAGAAATTGAGAAAAGGGTGAAATTTTTGAACAATGTTTGTAATTGATTTAAAATAAATTTGAAGATTGGTTTTGATTTTTGAAGAATTGAAAGTGAATGATGAATGATTGAAGTGTGATTTTGTAGAAAAGTATGGGTGTGGAAAGGAAAGTTTGAAAAAAATTGAATTGAAAACAAAATTGTGGTCCCCCCACCAAGCTGGCGTTAAACGCCCAGAATGGCACCCATTCTGGCGTTTAACGCCCAGAATGGCACCCATTCTGGCGTTTAACGCCCATTTGTAGCTCTTTTTGGGCGTTTAACGCCCAGCCAGGTGCCCTGGCTGGCGTTAAACGCCAGAATTCCTTTGTCACTGGGCGTTTTTCCAAAACGCCCAGGATGCTGCACACCTGGCGTTAAACGCCCAGAATGGTGCCCATTCTGGCGTTTAACGCCCAGAATGGCACCATTCCTGGCGTTAAACGCCCAGAATGGTACCCATTCTGGCGTTTAACGCCCAAAATGCCCCTTACTGGCGTTTTTTCGCCAGTAAGCTCATTTTCTCTGCTTTTTGAGCGGAATCTTTCTGTAACTCTGTGAATTCCTTCATTTTTGATACTTGCCTCTATAAGAACTAATCATATACCCTCCTAATGACTGGGTTGCCTCCCAGCAAGCGCTTCTTTACTGTCTTTAGCTGGACTTCTGCTAAGAATCACTCAAGTCTCAGTTTTGAGCATTCCTGCTCAAAATTTCCTTCAAGATAGTGCTTGATTCTCTGTCCATTAACAATGAACTTCTTGTCAGAATCAATATCCTGAAGCTCAACATATCCATATGGTGACACTCCTGTAATCACATACGGACCCCTCCACCGGGATTTGAGTTTTCCTGGAAACAATTTGAGCCTGGAGTTGAAGAGCAGAACTTTTTGTCCTGGCTCAAAGACTCTGGTTGTCAATCTCTTGTCATGCCACTTCTTTGCCTTTTCCTTATAAATTTTTGCATTTTCAAAGGCATTGAGTCTGAACTCCTCTAGCTCATTTAGCTGGAGCAGTCTTTTCTCACCAGCTAACTGAGCATCCATGTTTAGGAATCTGGTTGCCCAATAGGCTTTATGTTCCAGTTCCACAGGCAAATGACAGGCCTTCCCATACACCAGTTGGTATGGAGAGGTTCCTATAGGAGTCTTGAATGCTGTTCTGTACACCCACAGAGCATCATCCAAGCTCTTTGCCCAATCCTTTCTTCGGGCCATCACAGTCCGTTCTAGGATTCTTTTTAGCTCTCTGTTAGAGACTTCTGCTTGTCCATTTGTCTGTGGATGATACGGAGTTGCCACTTTATGGCTGATTCCATATCTAACCATAGCAGAGTATAGCTGTTTGTTGCAGAAATGAGAGCCCCCATCACTGATTAGTATTCTGGGAACACCAAATCTGCTGAAGATGTTTTTCTGGAGGAACTTTAGCACGGTCTTGGTATCATTAGTGGGTGTAGCAATTGCTTCTACCCACTTAGATACATAGTCTACTGCCACCAGAATGTAAGTGTTTAAATATGATGGTGGGAATGGCCCCATGAAGTCAATTCCCCATACATCAAACAATTCTATCTCTAATATCCCTTGTTGAGGCATAGCATATCCGTGAGGCAGGTTACCAGCTCTTTGGCAACTGTCACAGTTACGCACAAACTCTCGGGAATCTTTATAGAGAGTAGGCCAGTAGAAGCCACACTGGAGGACTTTAGTGGCTGTTCGCTCACTTCCAAAATGTCCTCCATATTGTGATCCATGGCAGTGCCATAGGATCCTTTGTGCTTCTCCTCTGGGTACACATCTGCGGATCACTCCGTCAGCACATCTCTTAAAGAGATATGGTTCATCCCAGAGGTAGTACTTTGCATCTGAAATTAATTTCTTTCTTTGCATTTAGCTGTACTCCTTGGGTATGAACCTCACAGCTTTGTAGTTTGCCATATCTGCAAACCATGGAGCTTCCTGAATGGCAAAGAGTTGCTCATCTGGGAAAGTCTCAGAGATCTCAGTAGAAGGGAGGGACGCCCCAGCTACTGGTTTCTATTCGGGACAGATGATCAGCCACTTGATTTTCTGTCCCTTTTCTGTCTCTTATTTCTATATCAAACTCTTGCAGAAGCAACACCCATCTGATAAGCCTGGGTTTTGAATCCTGCTTTGTGAGTAAGTATTTAAGAGCAGCATGGTCAGTGTACACAATCACCTTTGATCCCACTAGGTAGGATCTAAATTTGTCAATGGCATAAACCACTGCAAGTAACTCTTTCTCTGTGGTTGTGTAGTTCTTTTGTGCGTCATTTAGAACACGGCTGGCATAATAAATGACGTGCAAAAGCTTGTTATGCCTCTGTCCCAACACTGCACCAATGGCATGATCACTGGCATCACACATTAATTCAAATGGCAATGTCCAATCTGGTGCAGAGATAACTGGTGCTGTGACCAGCTTAGCTTTCAGGGTCTCAAATGCTTGCAGGCACTCATTATCAAAGATAAATGGGGTGTCAGCAGCTAGCAGATTACTTAGAGGTTTGGCAATTTTTGAAAAATCCTTTATAAACCTTCTGTAGAATCCTGCATGCCCAAGAAAGCTTCTGATTGCCTTAACATTGGCAGGTGGTGGTAATTTTTCAATTACCTCTACCTTTGCCTTATCCACTTCTATTCCCCTGCTTGAAATTTTGTGCCCAAGGACAATTCCTTCAGTCACCATAAAGTGACATTTCTCCCAGTTTAAAACCAGGTTAGTCTCTTGGCATCTTTTCAGGACAAGTGATAGGTGGTTAAGACAGGAGCTGAATGAGTCTCCATATACTGAAAAGTCATCCATGAAGACTTCCAGAAATTTCTCTACCATGTCTGAGAAGATAGAGAGCATGCACCTCTGAAAGGTTGCAGGTGCATTGCACAGACCAAAAGGCATTCTCCTATAGGCAAACACGCCAGAAGGGCAGGTAAATGCTGTTTTCTCTTGGTCCTAGGGATCTACTGCAATTTGGTTGTAGCCTGAATAGCCATCCAAAAAGCAGTAGTAGTCATGACCAGCTAGTCTTTCTAGCATTTGGTCTATGAATGGTAAAGGAAAATGATCCTTTCTGGTGGCTGTATTGAGCCTTCTGTAGTCAATACACATACGCCACCCTGTGACTGTCCTTGTAGGAACCAGTTCATTTTTTTCATTATGAACCACTGTCATGCCTCCCTTTTTGGGAACAACTTGGACAGGGCTCACCCAGGGGCTATCAGAAATAGGATAAATAATCCCAGCCTCTAGTAATTTAGTGACCTCTTTCTGCACCACTTCCTTCATGGCTGGATTTAGCCTCCTCTGTGGTTGAACCACTGGTTTGGCATTATCCTCCAACAGGATCTTGTGCATGCATCTTGCTGGGCTAATGCCCTTAAGATCACTTATGGACCACCCAAGAGCTGTCTTGTGTGTCCTTAGCACTTGAATCAGTGCCTCCTCTTCCTGTGGATCTAAAGAAGAGCTTATAATCACTGGAAAAGTGTCACCCTCTCCTAGAAATGCATATTTCAGAGATGGTGGTAGAGGTTTGAGTTCAGGTTTGGGAGGTTTATCCTCCTCCTGAGGAATTTTCGAAAATTCCTTTACTTCCTCTAGTTCTTCTTGATCAGGTTGAGCATCCTTGAAGATGTCCTCAAGCTCTGATTCTAGGCTTTCAGTCATATTGATCTCTTCTACCAGAGAGTCAATAATGTCAGCGCCATGCAGTCATCTGGTGTGTCTGGGTGCTGCATTGCTTTCACAGCATTCAACTTGAACTCATCCTCATGACTCTCAGGGTTACTTCCCCTTTTTGTACATCAATGAGAGTTCGTCCAGTTGCTAGGAATGGTCTTCCTAGAATGAGAGTTGCACTTTTGTGCTCCTCCATTTCCAGCACCACAAAGTCAGTGGGAAAGGCAAAGGGCCCAACCTTGACAATCATATCCTCTATTATGCCTGATGGGTGTTAATGGAGCCATCAGCAAGTTGGAGGCATATCCTGGTTGGTTTGACTTCTCCAGCCAACCAAGCTTTCTGATAGTAGATGCAGGTATTAGATTGATGCTTGCTCCAAGATCACATAGGGCTGTCTTGGTGCAAGCGCCTTCTAATGTGCATGGTATTATAAAGCTTCCAGGATCTTGAAGCTTTTCTGGTAAGCTTTTAAGTATGACTACACTGCATTCTTCAGTGAGAAACACTTTTTCAGTTTCTCTCCAATCCTTCTTATGACTTAAGATCTCTTTCATGAACTTAGCATAAGAAGGTATTTGCTCAAGTGCCTCTGCAAACGGAATCTTTATTTCAAGAGTCCTTAGATAGTCTGCAAAGCGGGCAAATTGCTTATCCTGTTCCGCTTTGCGGAGTTTCTGAGGATAAGGATCTTGGCTTGATATTCTTCAACCTTAGATGCTGCAGGTTTATTCCTTACAGAAGTGGTTGAAGAGGCCTTGTTAGAAGGATTATTATCAGCACTCTCAGGTGTCTGATTCTCCCTTGGCGTTTGAACGCCAGGATTGGGAGGAAAATGGGCGTTTAACGCCAGCTTTTCCCCCTTTTCTGGCGTTTGAACGCCAGAATTGGGCAAGGAATGGGCGTTTAACGCCAGCTTTCCTTCCCTTTCTGGCGTTTGAACGCCAATAACATTCCTCTCTGGGCTCTTACTGTCCTCAGAGGGATTTTTAACAGTGGTTTGGTTATCCTCTGTCAATTGTTCCTTGTTTGGCTTTTTGCTCTTTTGAACAGTGTTATTTAGTGTCTTCCCACTCCTCAGTTGAACTGCTTGACATCCTTCTGTTATCTGTTTAGATATTTGCTGTTTTGCTTGATTCAACTGCAGTTCTATGTTCTTGTTAGCAACCTTAGTATCATGGAGCATTTCTTTAAATTCTGCTAACTGTTTTGTCATCAGGAGCAATTGTTGATTAAGCTCATTCATCTGTTCTTGAGGATTAGGATCAGTGACTAAGGCTATGACCTCCTCTTTTGGAACGAACTCATTGCTAGAATATTGGTTTCTAGCAACAGTGTCTATAAGCTCTTGAGCTTCTTCAATTGTCTTCCTCATGTTATAGATCCCACCAGCTGAGTGGTCTAAAGACATCTGAGCTTTTTCTGTGAGCCCATAGTAGAAGATGTCTAATTGTACCCACTCTGAAACATTTCAGAGGGGCATTTTCTAAGCACCTCTATACCTCTCCAGGCATTATAAAGGGATTCATTATCCTCTTGTTTAAAGCCTTGGATGTCCAGCCTTAGCTGTGTCATCTCTTTGGAGGTAGAAATGATTCAGGAATTTGTCTGATAACTGTTTCCATGTCTTTATGCTTGCTGTAGGTTGGTTATTCAACCACCTTTTAGCTTGATCTTTTACAGCAAATGGAAACAGTAATAGTCTGTAGACATCCTGATCTACCTCTTTATCATGTACTGTGTCAGCAATTTGTAAGAACTGTGCCAGAAACTCAGTAGGTTCTTCCTGTGGAAGACCGGAATACTGGCAATTTTGCTGCACTATGATAATGAGTTGAGGGTTTAGCTCAAAGTTGCTTGCTTTGATGGGAGGTATACAGATGCTACTCCCATATGCAGCTGTAATGGGGTTAGCATATGACCCCAGAGTCCTCTTGGACTGATTAATTCCACTTGAGTCCATAATGGACAAAAGGGAAATGATAATGATTGCAAAGAGATAAATTTTGTTTATTTTTTTTTTGAATTAAACGAAAAATAAAAATAAAAATAAAAACAAAAAGAAATAAAAAAAAGAATAAAATTTCGAAAATCAAAAAGAAAAGAAGATCAAAGCAAATTGAGAACTGAATCAATTAGTTAATTAAAAAGATTTTGAAAACAGCAATTAAAAAGATATGATTGAAAAGTTTTTATGAAAAAGATTTAATTTTTAAAAAGAGGAAAGAGAAAAACACAAAATGACACCAAACTTAAAATTTTAGAAAATCAAACACTAATTTTTTTCGAAAATTTTAAAGAGAAAAACACAAATAGGACACCAAACTTAGAATTTTTATGAATCAAAAAGGGACTAAGAGCATGCAATTTCGAAAAACTAGAAGAAAAAACAAAGGCAAGCAATTGACACCAAACTTAAAATAAGAAACTAGACTCAACTAAAAGACTCTAAACCACAAAATAACAGTCCTAATCTAAGCAACAAGATAAGCCGTCAGTTTCCAAACTCGAACAATCCCCGGCAACGGCGCCAAAAACTTGGTGCACGAAATTGCAATAACACTTTTGCAATCCCGCACAAACTAACCAGCAAGTGCACTGGTCGTCCAAGTAATACCTTGCGTGAGCAAGGGTCGATCCCACAGAGATTGTCGGCTTGAAGCAAGCTGGTTATCTTGTAAGTCTTAGTCAGGATATCAGAATTATCAGGATTGATTGTAAAAAGCAAAGAACATGAAATAGTACTTGTTTTGCAGTAATGGAGAATAGGCTGGGGTTTTGGAGATGCTCCATCTTCTGAATCTCTGCTTTCCTACTGTCTTCTTCATCAAACACGCAAGGCTCCTTCCATGGCAAGCTGTATGTATGGTTTCACCATTGTCAGTGGCTACCTCCCATCCTCTCAGTGAAAATACGTCCCTGATGCTCTGTCACAGCATAGGCTAATCATCTGTCGGTTCTCAATCAGGCCGGAATAGAATCCAGTGATTCTTTTGCGTCTGTCACTAACGCCCCGCCTTCAGGAGTTTGAAGTACGTCACAGTCATTCAATCATTGAGTCCTACTCAGAATACCACAGACAAGGTTTAGACCTTCCGGACTCTCTTGAATGCCGCCATCAGTTCTAGCTTATACCACGAAGATTCCGATTAAAGAATCCAAGAGATATCTACTTATCTAAGGTAGAACAGAGGTGGTTGTCAGGCACATGTTCATAGTTGAGAATGATGAGTGTCACAGATCATCACATTCATTCGGGTTAAGAGCAAGTGATATCTTAGAATGGAAGCAAGCATGATTGAATAAGAAACAGTAGTAATTGCATTAATCCATCAAGACACAGCAGAGCTCCTCACCCCCACCATGGGGTTTAGAGACTCATGCTGTGGAAAGTACACAAGAAACGTGTAAAAAAATGTCATGAGGTCATAAGGTACCGATTACAATGTCAAAAGATCCTATAAATAGTAAACTAGTATCCTAAGGTTTACAGAATGAGTAATGACAGAAAATCCATTTCCGGGCCCACTTGGTGTGTGCTTGGCTGAGCAATGAAGTAATTTCGTGTAGAGACCTTTCTGGAGTTAAACGCCAGCTTTCATGCCAGTTTGGGCGTTTAACTCCAAATTTTATTCCATTCCGGCGTTTAACGCTGGAATTTCTGATGCTGATTTGCCACGCCGGTTTGGGCCATCAATCTTGGGCAAAGTATGGACTATCATATATTGCTGGAAAGCCCAGGATGTCTACTTTCCAATGCCGTTGAGAGCGCGCCAATTGGGCTTCTGTAGCTCCAGAAAATCCACTTCGAGTGCAGGGAGGTCAGAATCCAACAGCATCTGCAGTCCTTTTCAGTCTCCGGATCAGATTTTTGCTCAGAACCTTCAATTTCAGCCAGAAAATCCTGAAATCACAGAAAAACACACAAACTCATAGTAAAGTCCAGAAAAGTGAATTTTAAATAAAAACTAATAAAAATATAATAAAAACTAACTAAAAGATACTAAAAACATACTAAAAACACTACCAAAAAGCGTATAAATTATCCGCTCATCGGTTATGCAAGAAATTATGAATTGAAACATGAAAAATGGAAAAAATCTGAGTTGAAAACGAATTCACCTCCTCCCCACAATCTTGCCATTAAACGCCCAAACACTGCATGTTTTGGGTGTTTAACACCCATTTGTAGCTTCTCCTGGGAGTTTAACGCCCAGCTGTTGCTTCTGGATGGCGTTAAACGCCAGGAACTCCTTTGTCACTGGGCATTTTTCTGAACGCCCAGGATGCTGTAAATCTGGCGTTAAACGCCCAGAAGATGCTTCTTTCTGGCGTTTAACTCCCAGATGGGTATCTCTACTAGCGTTAAACGCCCAATAGATGCTTCTTTTGGGCGTTTAACGCCTAAAACAGCTCTTACTGGCTTTTTCACACCAGTGAGCTTCTTTTTGCTGTTTTATTCTCTGAATCCTTCTGTAACTCTGTTAACTCATGCAATTGCTATTTTACCTTGAAGATAATTAACATGAACCTATAAAATTCAATTAATTAAAAATGAACTTTGTTAATCGCTGGGTTGCCTCCCAGCAAGCGCTTCTTTAGTGTCTTTAGCTGGACTATTACTGAGCTTTAATCA